>NC_047131.1:6434198-6557865 GCF_009829125.3 Periophthalmus magnuspinnatus | reverse complement strand
TGCTAAATGCCAGAGCCTCTCCAGCCTTTTCTCTTAATAAATAAATAGTTATCACGTGAACTAGTGCAGTCTGAGAGAGGCTGAGTAACTGTCAGCTCTGTATCTATAACTTCATAATGTGTATATACAAAGAGAACCACAGAAACGGTCCAAAATGTAACAGATTTTCTCAAAGTTAGAGGTTGAAAGTAGCTAATACTGCAGTGTGAATGTCTTTTTTAGGTTCCTGCACACTCCTTGCTCCCAGCTTTTTGCATTTACCGTAACTATGGGTCTCCGGTGGTTAGACCATTCATCATCGGCGTGTTATTCACCTTCTAATCAGATATTTGTTTGAGATTTGAGAAGGTGACAGTGACCCGGAATCGGTGCTGTTATTATTAATTCATTGCATGACATTGATCTGTTATTGACATTTGGGCCATTGGCGGTCTATTTTAGGCCAGGGTTAACTCACAATCAGATACACCCGGCCCTCTGCAAAGGTCATAGAGTGCTGGTGTTTGAACGGTCACACACCAGTTGAGGCGTGCCATTCAAATACACAGGGGGCAACGAGGTCAGGAGAAACGGGAAAATTGACTATCCCGGGAGAACGAATGAATTACCATTGTGTTAACTAACAACTGTAATGTCCAGGGTATGTCCTCCTGATAAGTGGGTAGGACACAAAACAAACAAATAAGCTATATGTTGATTAAAGTTGTTATATTAAGCTGTGTTTTGTCTTTTTAACCCTTTAAGGACTGAGCACACTATAGACCAGTATATCTCGCCAAGACTTTTATTCTTTTTTATCCATAAAAATCATGTTAAAGTAAGTATCAGAATGTACAGCATTTTTTTTTCCCACACAACTACTTCTGTTTTACATATCATCCATTTTTTTTTTTTTTTTTTTGACTGACTGGGAAAATTCCCCGAGGCACCTGTGCTCTGATTGGTCATCTTTGAGCGACAACGGAGGCAGATTACCATAATGACAGTACCATATTTAAAGAGTCCCATGCCTTGAATTGACATGATAGCACAATTGGTTGCGGCGTTACGGTAATGGAAAGTCAGCAACTTTATCGTTTATCATTGGCGATAACACTCAACGCTATAGGGTTAAGTACTTTTGCTCATCTTTGCAATAATATAGTTTGCACTATATAAATGTATATGCATCTTACAACTTACTCAACTGGGACTTTACACTTTTACACTATTGTCTCCATAGGGAATTTGTCCTCTGCATTTGACCCATACTTCAATATCTCTGGGGCCACCTGTCAGGAGTAGTGGGATCCATCTCCAGGTGGGTGTTGAGCTAGTCTTGGTCAGGACTAACTTGGAGCTGGAGGATTTGACCTGCATTCACACTTGTCTGTTAGTGGACGTAAGACTTTAGATGTAAGGCAGTGTCCAGCAGTAATCTGACCAGAACTGAAGAAGAAGCTTGGATGAGCAGCAAAACGTCTTCACCCCTACAACGATTGGTCCAGTTGATAGATTTAACTTCAGATTTTGCTATGCATTCACACTTATAATTGCTGGTACCGGTGTGAGCTCAGTTTAGACCTGCATCTAAACCTGGTTTGGTCCTTGTTCTAGTCCTACTTTAGTCCTGGTTTAGTCCAGGTTTAATTCTGGGTTTCATCCTATCAAGAACTCATCATTGCCTTTAATCAGCTCTAACCCTCTGCCTGTCAGATCTTCTTAGACTTTAACACAGTTTAAGACTAGACTGAAAGCCCACCTCTTCTCCCTGGCATTTAATACTAGCTAGACTGGACATATGGCGTTTTATTGTTCATTTCTTATGTATCATGTTATCTGTGTATTTGTCAGTTTGAATTGCATTGAATCAGTTTTCTTGCCAACTTCATCTAACAGGATAGCTAAACAGAAACTCCAGCTTTTTTAATTCATCTGAGAACAACAACAAACCATGATTAAAAAGCACATAGCGCATCGTCTTATCAGCATATCAGTACAGCAGCAATATTTTATTCAAAAAACAATAACATCTCCTTCAGTTCTTATGCACAGGTCAGCAGTGCTCGGAGGTTGCCAGATAAGCGAGATGTTGACAGTGGACAGCCAGATGCCGAGCTTTGGCAGTTTTAAATTGGACACTTCTGGCTCTTTCATGGGGCTGCTGAATAAGTAAAGAGGGAGAATGAGTGGCCTACACACAGACAGGAGGTGGCATTTGTCCCAGTCACAAACCGCCCTCCTCTGAGTGTCTCTGTACACACTCCTGGCACTGTTTTCATAAATCCACCTCAGCCAAAACAGTTCAACAATAGGGCAAGGTGTTTATTATTCATAGGTTTCCAGCTATGGCAAAGGTCCTTCGTCGCCATAGCAATTAAGAGCCCTGTACGTGTTTTGTTTTTTGTTTTTTTTCATGTATTTAAGCAAAATTTGTCTCGCTTCAGTACATATATATTTTAAAATGTCAGTTGTGTGCTGTCTAGATCTAATTGTAAAGCATTTTTGTACATAATTTGTTTTATTTTATTTTTTTTATTATTATTAGTATAGTGGCAATACATGATACATAAAACAATAACTAGTAATAATCATCAACCATTATATTTTACTAATAAATTAACAAAAACTAAATATAGAGAAAAGGAAAAAAAAATTAGGCAGGCAAATGTCTAATTAAAATTGTACAATCATCTGGAAGTGCACCTCAGCATGCTAGTTGTTAGTTTTACTGTGATGCCAAAACTCTCATGTCTGAAAGTTGTGAAAAAGTTAGAAAATGTATCTCCATGAATAATAAGTGTTTGGAATAACTTTGGACTACTGCAATGAGTTTAAAATGAACTAGTTCTGTTTTTCATGTTTTTAAGACAGAACCTTTTAATGAAATGTTTAGGTTAGATAGTGGCATGGGTGAAAAGAGCTGCTGGGGTCCTATTGGTAGAGAATCAGACAATCACAGCCTAGAAAGACATGAAAATAGATAAGATATGCATAACATGGAGCCTGATTCAGCCCGGTGCCAATGTGCAGTTATAGTGGTTTATTTTGGTGCAATGAAACCCCAGTGTTCAATCATCATGATTATGATGATGATGATGATGATGATTATTATTATTATTATCATAAAAAACAACAACAATACTTTTCTCGATATTGTAATCTAATATGTTGTAACAAGTTTTGTTTTGTTTTTTAATCATCTTATTACATTTATTTATTTATTTTTGTACTTCAAAATATCAAAATGTCACTATATCGTGATCCGTGAAATGTGGTGGAGTGGTCTGTTGGGTACTGTTTTTTGTTTTTTTTACTTTAATTGTAACAAAATATAATTGCCAAACAACGCCATCTGAGATAGGCTCAAGTCTGAGGCTTAAACTGAGGAATGCAAGTTCATTGTTGAGCCGACAGAGGCACGGTTTAAGTTATTTACATGACAGGATGTAGTAAGTTAGCTTGAAATTATTTTTGAACAGTTCATAGCTGTATTTCACAAGTCTGACTTTCTTCAAGTTAAGTCCAAAGATGTTCATCTGCTCTTCCATTGATTTATTTCAATAGATTCTTTTTTCAGATCAATGTTTATTTGTTTGTTTTCATAGCTGACAGTTTGGACTTTTTACTAACGCTCTTCCTCAGAGTGGTCACATGATGTCATAGTGGCGTTTCCGGTCCCCTGATTTAAACAGGTTTTGATGCTGACTTCGTACAGGTGGAAGCATCACGACAGTGCCATCTGCAATCGACTTCTTCTTTTCTTGAAGTTTGTTGCACATTGAGGAAATTTCATTGTTACAGAGAAAAGGGCGAGACCACACCAAAAGGCAAGACCACAGTGGCACCTGATAAATATAAAGATAGGTTATTACATTACATTAGTTAAAAGTTGATGTGTACACTAGGCGAGATCAACTAGTGGCCACTCCAGGTACTGCAGTTCTCAGGAGCTTCTCTCATAGAACACAATGCATTTTGGAGGAATTCAATCTGTCATGTTTGGCTGATAGGGCATCCATTTTCACAGAGGTCGGATTTAGTAGGCATTCTTCTATAGTTTCACAACATGAACATTTCAAAATGTTAAATTCTCAAGGCGCCTAAAAGTTACAGTAGCTTTGTAAGATTTAGCCTACTTCTGCTCAGCAGTTATCGCTCTGAATCTGATGTCACACGGTGGCTAGCCCATATTGAGGAAGTAATGCAGCTAGTGATTTTACAAAGAAATATTGTTGTTAATGTGCATTTTCTTCTAAAAAAAACTACTGATATATCGCATAAACATTACATTGACTATCGAATGTATCTCAAAATGTTGATATTACTCGTCTTGAGCCATGTGTTGTGTTTTGTATCAAATCGTGAGCGTCCCTGTGATTCCTAGCCCTAGTTTTAGTGGAGCCGATACATCGATCCTGCACAAACTTCATATGAAATACACCAATTTTAATCACCAAACTGGAGAATGTGTCTAATATACTGAATAAACCAGCTTCTTAGTTTGTAGGACCTGTTTACTGACTATGCAGAAGAGTGTGTATGTGTGAGTGTGAGTGTGTGTCTGTGTGTGTGTGTGTGTGTGCGCGCGTAACTTCAAAGCTGCAGCTAAGTTTCCTCCTGGGATCAACTCCAGACTTAAACCCTGTACGATCTTCTTCAAAGTCCCAGCCACCCTCAACCTAAAACCCCATTCCCACTAAATATGCATCCTCTAAATATTAGCACATGAGTAGAAATGGTAACCATGGGAGATCCCTGCTACATCCAATCATATGCTAATGACCCTGTATGTATTTGTGCACAGGGAATACTGTGCCTTATTGCTTTTTTTCCCCTAGAAAGTTAATGATGCGTATTTTCAGACTAATGCCAGTGTGTAAACTGGAGCCTATTTTGGCACAAAGAACTATTTGATGAGGATAACTGCAGATAAAGTTGAAATAAATAGAACGGGGGATGGCTTCAAGAGATTGGGAGCAAATCTAAAATAAAGTCTATCGAGGAGATACAGTTACATAATGTGATCTTTTATTTTGTTTTAGTTTCAGTATTTTCCATCTAACACATGGTAAATGGTTCATTTTTATATTGTGTTTTTCCACCTTCAAGGCAAAATGATCACCCATTGACACACACATTCACACCAGTGTACACACACACACACTGGAAATGCCAATCTCTACTGAACTAAAGTAAAAGGAGCTGTTAACTTGAAAACTACCACTTCATGAAATCACATTTTGAGCTTTGGAGATATAAACAGACACACTGATAATAAAGTGTTACTCAAACATGTGTGAATGAAACAAAACACAACTCCAGGTCTCTTATAATGTGGTAAAAACATGATAACATGGCTTAAAGTTCACAAGAGTCAATGACACAATTAATACTTTTTTTATTGTTATAAAATCCATTCATGCACTGAAGTTTTCTTTCTAATACAAAATTATTAGATTTCCCATTTACTCACTTCATTGTAACCTTCCTGGTGGATGATAGCTGTCTGATAGCTGATAGCTGTCTTGTCTCCATGGAAATGTTATTACTTTGTCTGCAATGTCACACAATATAGCTTTAAATTATCTGCATTGCCAGGTTACAGGTCTTACCATAATTATGTACTTCAGGAGTGTTAAACTCAAATTCACAGTGGGCCAAAATTAAAAACTGAGACAAATTCACAGGCCAAACTCAATATTTATTGAAACATTGACTGCACCTGATTTGTAATGTTTAACCTTTTCATATGAAGTTTAGTTTTGCTTAAACACAAAATCTGGAACAGCTCAAGCTTGATATTACAAACGTTTGAAATAAAAGATACATCAGTAGAATTAATATACTAAATAAAATAAATTATGTCTCTCTTTGTAGCCAAGATTTGGCCCCGGGCCTGAGTTTGACATATGTGATGTACATTTTAGGTAGATGATGTTAAAGCCAAACTGTGAAACATTCCAGGCAACACAATACCGCAACCATATAAATATCAGAAAAGTTGCAACAGGAGCAACAGTAGCTTGGGTGTTTGTCCACTGATCCGAAGTTGGTAGTTTGAATCCTGCTCTTGACAGAAACATCATTGGTGGAGCGGTCACAATCCACTGACCCACAGGTTCCAGGCGGTTCCACCTCCCACAGATGAATGGTGTCATTGTGTCCTTGGGTAAGACAACCCACCTTGCCCCCAATTTACCAAAAGTTACATAATACACCCTTAATTAGTTTCGTAACAATATAGACAGTGAGCCATGGCCAAACTGTGTACTGTTTCCAAATGTTTTCTCAGTATGTGTTTTGCAGTAGCAAGCTTTTCTGTCCACACTGATGATGCAATGTGATGTAGCGTGAGCTGTTCCTCTCATGTGGACCTGAGCTGTCACTTCAGCTGGACCGGTGAAACGAAATCAAATGCCATGTCTGGTTTTCCCTGTCAGTTCTGAACAGCGGACTCTCTGGACTCTCCTTGCTCCTCGCTCCCTCCAGCCCTTTGATTTGACTTTCACCAGAATTGTATGAGAAGTGAGATGAAGGCCTCCACTGAGCAGCTGCTGAGTAAATTCACTTCAGTACAACAAGCAAGTCCATGTGTTTCGTGGTTTTGGTTTGGTTGACCAGAATGTGCAGGACTGTAGACCATTGTCCATCAGTCTCCTCTGTGCCGTGTCTCCTGTACAGTACAGAATGTCTTCAGACAAATTTACATAAATGTCATGGACACTTCAGCAGAGCAGCGCCAGGACGAAGAGGCGCAGTCAGAGGAACTGTGAAATACACGTGAGTCACTATTAATTAATTAAACAAGAGAGAAATGTGAGAAAATGTTAATTCCTGTCTGAGAAAAGTGTATAAAGTGTGTGGTGAGGGTTTTTACAGCCTTAATCACTCAGCTGGTCGGACCAGAACTGAAGAAGCGGCTTGGATGAGCAGCGAAACGTCTTCACTCCTACAAGATTTGTCCAGTTGACAGATTTAACTTTGTTGTTTGCTATATATGTGCATCGCTATAATGGATTGCATTCAGACACATGGTTGTTTTAAATGTATCCAGGCAAAGCTCATTAAAGTCCAATGGCAGCTTTGAGTGCGTTCCTCGTTTGAAATCACAAGGTTACTCTCACACCTTCTCGCGCATGTGACACATCGACCGTACAGCAATAAGACGCCGTATCACCCAAGACAGATCTGCTTGTGATGTTTGATAAGGTTTAATTAAAATGATTGGGATATGGGCCCTGGTGCATGGCATTTCCATTACACTGAGAGACAGGCTTTGATTAATGCACGGCACTCTTACATTTGAGTTAAATTAATTAAACTCACTTTAGAAGAAGCCTGCAGTGACTCAGAGAATAGGAATGCCACGCTCTCTGACGGATAAAGTCTCTTCATTGGTTTGGACATTAAAGGTGCTGTACCAGCTTTGTACTGGATTACAAATGTGAGGAAGAGCTAGTTTAGCAGTGTACATGGTTATTCCTCACTTACCTTATACATTCTGAGCATCCTCATTATTCACCACGATGATTTATACCGTTTTTCAGAGACCAGAGCAGAAAACCAGCAACTGATAGATTTCCAGTTGTAGATTGTGATGATGTTGATGCATGATTTTTGTTTTATTTGTCTTAAACCTTGTGTTGAATATTGTGTCTTACAAACACTGAGGTAAACTTGTTACACATACTATTTTAAGATGTCTACACTGGAACCTGCTCCTCTGGTCACATGACACAGCTCTTCATCTTCAGGTTGATAAGAGGTCCTTGTAATACATCTTTCAGGGACTGTAAGCATCTTTTAGTGACATATTCTACCTTCCTGTGAACAGCTAACGATATATCCATTTATGATCTTGTACGGACAGTATGTACAATGAGTTAAGTCCTCATACGACCAGCCTTCTATAGATAGTACCTTTCTCGGGCTAAAAGTACTGAAAAAAAACTCCCTTGAAATGTAACGCATGTGCTGCTGTCTGTAAGTTCATCCATCAGATAAACGTCTTTCTACCTCAGATAAACTCTCTACCTGGTCTGCAATCTCTTCCTTCACAATTACAGATGTCAGACTCCTAGATGGGGAAAAAAGCCAAATTTCCCCGTTGGCCTTTTTCCGTAAATGTAACTAAACTGTGCTTTGTTTGTAGTAGCGCTTCCGGTTAAGTGGAAATCCCGTTCATTTCAATAGAGAATTAGAGAAACGTTTCGCTGCTAAAACATTACATGACGTGGATTGGTTTGTGTCATGTTCAATGTTTATGTGCAACAACAAGTCAACACTGCACTGATTCTCTGGAAGCCTTTAAAACGGCTCTGTAGTCCCTAAAAAACGTATTCGCCGTCAAGATCGGCAGCTCCTTGCAGAACAAAACAACCCAAATGACGATGGCGGCGCCCACGGCAACTTCAGGGATAAGATGAGTAGATTAGACTGTAATTTGTCATGAAATATCGTACATATTATTGGCTTTATGAATGTTGTGAGGTCATCTGGAACTCGCTAATACCTTAAGTGTAAATAACTATCTTGTACTTTGAGCAGTTTGAAGTATCTTTCACATAACTCGACATGCTTTGAAGCAGAGAGGAAATGACCAGTGTGATGCTTGTGTACAGCCGGGATCCCTCCTCACATCATGTTTGGATCTCTGTCTCTGTCTCTTTGTACCACTCCGCTCTCCGCGCCATCCACTGGGAATTTCGACTTTCCTTTTATCCGGAAGCTGAATCAAAGCCCACACATTTATCATCGGCCTTAAAAAAAAAGCGACAGAGCTCAGCGGAGGAGCGGAGGAGGCGGTGCTATTCTGGAGGAAAAGAGAGAAATGGAGAGCGAGAGAAGGAGCCTCGGGGAGTAATGGAGAGACAGGCATTGTTTTAAGGGCTCAGGTATTAGAGAGGTGCTTAAGATTCTAGGTCAGGAGCCTGGCTGATGGATATGAAACTGTAGGATGTGTCGCCCTCTTCTCCAGGAAATCGACCTAACCCTGAAAGCTTTAACTAAGACACCAGGGGAAACTGAGTGCGACGATCCTATAGGTGCTTTAGTTGGAATAGACATGTAATCAGCTGTGTATTTAAATTCCATTAACTTTACGTAACTGTGTCCCCAAATACGAGGCAATCTTATTCAAATTAACCATTTATTATATCAAAATTGAATGTTTTTGGTTGTCTAATCAAAAAGCAGCATGCGCCTCATTTGGGTTACCAGTTTTAATGAAGAAATCCAGTTGGTTTAAACCTAAAATGCCTCTTTCTGATCTGATTTGTCACTACCTAAACCCCAATCATTAATCAGCGCTAGTGCAGCCTCTGTGCGTGGAATTTTAAGGTTCTGAGGCAGTCCACGTACTTAGAAATACTTGTATGTGTCCTCTATCTGCAGGTTTACGCACTGGCAAACCCATGTTCAATTGCCATTAGTTTACTTTTTATGAAAAGTGTACACAGGCACAGAGCAGTCCTGCATGTGGTCTGTAAAAAAAAAAAATTACCAGACTTACCAGAAACTACAAAAGGTCCCTACAAGCCCTGTGTGAATATTTCCACTTGAGTTTAGTACCACTGCTTCTGCACAGAGCTCGTATCTTTATAGAGAGCTTCCCATGTGGTCCCGCTGGTCTTCAGTTTTCTTCACAAATTCACACTCTGTGGTTCAGGCTTCCGTTCCTTCGACTCTGGATGTTCATCTCACCCCCCTCCTGTCTTTCATAACATAACTCGCGGTTTCTTGGGCAAAATACAACAAAATGGCTGATCTGTATGCGGACTGTGTTTCAAAATGTGCTGCAGTTAAAGAGGCTGTACCTGATTTTCTTTTTTTTTCTTCTCCGTGTTGAGCAAAATGTCTCTTGCCTCAGTAGATATGAGCAGCTCTTAGATGTCAAAATATGTCAGCTGTGTGTCATCTGCCTCTAATCACAAAGCACTGTATTGTCAGATAATCATGCAAATTAGCCTGCTAGTTGTTGTTAGCTTTATCGTGATGGAAAAAACTCGGCTACAACCTCTGAAAGTTGTGAAATATGCTTATAAACTCATTGTCGTGATTAATTAGAATGCATAAAGTAAGTGAAGAGTAACTTTGAAACCACTGCAAATCATTTAAAGATGGTAAAATCAGGCACAGCGTCTTTAAATTAGAGTTTTTAGTTGTATATTTCATTATAGACTACTCCAAAACAAGTTGACAGAGCACCGAGATAATGTTCTCTTAAACATATCAGCATAGGCCATTGGTTCCTCGAGGTGCAGACGCTCACATTTTCCACCACTTTAACTCAGATCTATCGTTGATTTCTTCAATGAGCACAATGCATCACTAACAATATCATTGCGTTATCGTTTTGTCTGTGATCCTGCACTAATGGCAGTTAATTAATGTAAGCCACAAACAGAGAAGCCCACATCCATGTAAACAAGTCGTTACTGCTGGAGCGTCCCATGTTCAATTACCTCACGGACCACATCGGTATTTAATGGGGTTCATCAAACTCAAAAATATCACTTTCTCAATTAATTCTTCATCTTAAGTTTCATTTGGACAGTATTAGATGTTACAGTAATAATAATAATCGCACTGTTCTGGAGGGAGATGTTAAAAGCTTAAAGGTTCTATATTAAGTGGAATTTACTGTTGTGAGTTTTAACCCATGTTATAATGTTGTTACCTCGTCAAAAACATACTTGGAGTTGTGTTTTGTGTGGGAAAGAAACAAAACACAACTCCAGGTATGTTGATGATATGGGCCCTGTAAGTTGTGACTTTAGTTTGACAAAGTAAAGTTACCCCCTCATCCGAAACAGTACAGTCGCATTTGATTTCTTTCAGGCGTGTGTAACTAGTGGCATCTTTTAAATGTTGCTACAGCTTCTCTGAGACACCTGGACACTGTTTGCTTCTCAAAACAATTAAAATGGAGCTGCTACATGTTTTGTTCAGCTCTGCTCTCAGTACAGTACTTTAAAAATGACCAGATTAACATTTAAGGTGCATTATGTAACTGTTATTGTCAGGAGTTGGACCACACCTTAGAAAAGTTACATTGTGCACCTTCTCTGGAAATTATCATCACATAATTATGAATATTGCGCGTTTTTGTAAATGTAGTTCAAAGTTGACTCCTTTTGTTGTTCGCGTCGCTGCTTGTGCATGTGACACTTGGTTGCTATGCCGACAAGTTGACGTGAGGTCCCATTGGTCAGTCGCTGGTCTGTTTTGGAGACTGGATCTGTTGTTTTGTTCATGTCTTGGCGTGGGTTACAGCCTACAGTCGTCCTCGTGTTCAGAAAGTAAACAAACAGAAGGATTTTGGCATGTTTCCATACACCAGAACACTACACTATATTTAGCCAGGACACTTTTTTTTTTAACTCACTTTTAATCTCAGTGGGTTTTTATCCAATTTTATCTTGATTAAATAAAGGATTAAAACATGAAAAAGTGTGTATATGTAAATATCTGTATGGGAGTTGTAGGATAAATAAACCCAGTATTGTAATTATGTTTTGCAATGTGTATTGTGTCACTCGTCTGATTGGTTCACCCGGGCTCCATCTTCGGAATTCCGCCTGCGAGTATCATAGCAACCAAAGAGCCAATCCAGACCCATGCTGATGAAGGTAACGCCCCTTTCGCTTGTTTAGCAGGGACCGGGACCTTAGCAACGCTGTCAGTCAAATCTGTTGCTAATGTTAACCGAAGTGACCTCGGGGAAAGAAGGTGACTGATTTGTCTGTTTTTAATGTTCATATCTTGATTTACGGACAAAATAACTAAATAAAAATAGCAGGATCATGTAGAGTGGGTTAATACAAACAATGTAAGGCCAAATTGATGAGGGTCACCGCAGCAATGACAGTGAGAGGGGTGACAATATTTCAATGTAAAGTGATTTGGAGCCAGAGTCGATGGAGCCGGAAGTGCATCCATGCTCACTTCCTGTTTGGAACGCGGCGGCTAGCAGGTTAGCTATGTCCCCTTTACATATACACTCTATAGATGAAATGTAATCGTCTCTGTCATAATCCGTATTTCCAGTTGAATCAAATAAGACCATCGTGTGTTTAAAAAAGTCCATAGATTGTTTAATACAACATACCATATTCTCAACAATTTAACATCAACAAAAGTTTGTTAATTTAAAAAAAAGGAAAGAAAAAGAATCTGCATATTATTATTGCACAGAACAATTTGAATGTATTTTCCATAGATTTCTTTTTAATATCTTTTCTTGTAAAAAGTTGGCTTGGACTACATGGTTGGTATAGTCCAAAGGGTCGGAAATAAAAAATAAACATAAACCCAGAGTTCACTTGGGGCCATACAGTAGCCACACTTGAACATATAGAGAGCATTCAGAATTCAGCAAGAGGGACAGTAACCGTTAACCATCAAATCCACGTTTTTTCTTCTTCCTGTTTAGTTTTTTTCCACATTTGATTCAAAACAGGTTACACCAGAGCTGCTCCATCTGTGTATTTCAGCGCATCTGCATATTCGGTCCATACTTCCGGCCCATTACCGCGGCGCTGTCTGTAATGCCATCCATCATAAATAATTTAGCCTTTATCCGAGCACACGATTGCCAAGCCCAGATGTCCAAGGTGTGTTAAAGGCTCCATGTACCTCCTATATTTATGCAGGGCCAGCTCTGAGCATAGGGTGATAGTCCATTATTTCTCTTCCTTGTCAAAACAGCATATTTTCAGTTGAAAGATGGAAAAAATATGATCCCGGGAGGTGGCCCAACTAATAATGTCTATATGGTTTTCAGAGGTGGGTGGAGTAGTCAGAAATTGCACTCAAGTTAGAGTAACGTTACTTCAAAATAATATTACAGTAGAAGTAGAAAGTAGTGGTCCAAGAAATGACTCGAGTAGGAGTTAAAAACAGGGGTGTCACCAGGGGGGGTTTGAGGGGGCACTAGCCTCCCCTAGAATGGTCAATGCACCCCCTTAACTCCCCAAAATACTGTTGCCCAACTTTCAACTTTCACAGAACATCCGAGTAAGATTAACTTAAAGAGCAACTGTCGGGGCTTAATATCTGGTTTTAAATTTGAAGTCAGTGTAATTTAAAGGACAAACACTAAATATTACAGAATATGAAACAAAAATCTGAAAAAAAAAACAAACAAAAAAAACAAACAAAAAACTACATTACATCTGAAGGATTGATGCAAGAAACACAAATAATTTCATATTGTTAACATAAAGCTTTTTCCACTTGTAGACTTACTCACAGTGGGAAGAATAACCAAAACTTCAACTAAAGTAAGAGTATTGTTACTTCATTAAAATATTACTCAAGTAGGAGTAAAAGTATTATGCGGCTAGAAAATAAGTTAGTCAAGTAAATGTAATTGAGTACTACCCACCTCTGATGGTATTAAAGATGGTAAAATCCCCACCAAAAAAAAAAAAAAAAAAAAAAAAGTATGAACAGCGATGTGTTCTACAGCTTGGGGAGCACATTTTGGTGTCATCACTCCAACCACCATGAGTACAACATAATACGATTACATCATGAAACTGCTTCTCGTAGTGGGATAACCTTGTACAATATCAATGTATCCATGCCACATGACACATCTGGTTTGGAAAATGCAGAACATTAGCTTAATAGCTGTTTCTCACATTCAAATTACACCTTTGACTTAGCTCGCACACACTCAAGTCTATATAGGGAAAACGTATGCATGAAATCGACACTGATATCTGATATGGGGCTATGCATTATATATAGCACCTTTCCAGGAAAAAAAACATTAGGGAGCCTTATGTAAACCTGCTATACAGTTAACAATATATTTCTACGTTACCAAGGTTACTTAAAGTGCATATGACAGGTTTTCACGTTTTCTAATTATTACTTGGTTTGATGGGATACATATTTATCTTTATTTTTTATCAGTCAATTGATGTTTTTTTTTTTTGGAAAGTCTTTTATAACAAAAGTACAAAAATACAGGAAGTCGTGGTGAGTCCTAAAACTACCTCTACCTATCGCATCAATATGGAAAATTCCATCCAAAATGCAAGGACAATTTACGCACAAGAAGGCATTTTTCTGGTAATGTTATAATTTATTTGTATTAGTCTAATCATAAGTATTGTGCAGTTTGGCCCTTTTTAACATTACGGTTGCTAGGTAACAGTTATGGGATTACCTTTACATATGTCATATCTGCTGCCTGTGTCAAATCAGGAAGTAAAAGGATAAACCAAAAATTTTAAACTAGAATGAAACTGTGTTGTTTTTTTATTTTTTAATCTTAAATATAACAATGTTCAACTATGTTTTATTGAAATGACGAGTCTAACCTTATGTTATATGCACTTTAAGGATAGAGGCAGTTATCGTCAGTACATTTGTTCCATTGTTGAACTCTTGCGCTGTTGTGTTTAGCATGTTAAGACTAATTGCTGGGGCATGGTCTTTGCGTAAAACAACAATACATTAAGTACAGAACAGTCATCACTAAACATAAGGGGAATAACAAAGCGCACTCTGCAACGTGCCGCTAATGTGTTGGTATAATTGTGTGCTTCAAACGGGTCAACATGTATCAGTGTACTCATCAGCCCATACAAAGCCAATTTAAAACTCGACATCTAACCTCAGAAAGAAAAATGCACTGAAATGAAAACAGACGTTAACACAGTCAAATTATATCGTCGTATTTATCTGCATGAAGCGTTTCCCGTATTTTAAATTTGAACTGATTTGAATGTCTGTGTAACCCCTCAGTCGTCCAGGTAGGCTCCATAGCAAACGCAAACTCAATTCAATCAATTTAAAACTTTCTGTCCATTTAAATGTATTGAATTTGTTTTTCCTATAACGGATTCTAGCTGATTTGATGTAATTATGGGCTGTGAAAAACAAATTGTGCTCTGAAACACCGAACGCACCATCGGTCCCTCTTGCTTTAGAAATGTAGTCCTCTCTATCGTGATTCAGTCAGGAGAAAAAAGTTACTTCTTATGTTAACAGACCAGGATCCACAGGTTTGTAAGAGAAAGGATAGAGTCTTGCCTTCCTCTTTTTCTTATACGACAAGTCCAAAACGATTATATTCCAGTTTTAGATCATTTTCATGTTAAACTTCCGAGGAGCATCCACCGTAGTGCTGCTCATCCCAGCGTCCGATTTCCGCGGGACGTATTCGATCTCGATATTGTGCTTCGTGTTACCTTTACCCCTGCTCCAGAGAAACAGCAACACCAGGCAAAACAAGACCACGCCGAGGAACGATATGAACCCCATGGTAGTCGCGATAATCAACGTCTTTATGTCGAAAGGGAAGGGGACGTTTGGTCGGGTTTCGTTTGCTCCGGTGTCTGCTGGTTGGTTGGAGATAAATGCGAAAGTTTTGTTGGGTTGATGTGGCCAGTCGGGGGAGTAGCTGTGAATGTGCAAGTGGGCGAGAGATGTATCGTTCCCGCCTGCGTTGCTAGCTATGCACACATAAGTACCGTTGTCCTGGATTTGAGCATAGCGTACCTCAAGAGTACCATCTGGTAACACTGAAATCCGTCCGATGGTTTTGGTTGTGATGAATTTTTTCTGAGGGGACAACCACATGATCACCGGAGCTGGGTCTCCATCGGCCTGACAAGAAAAGTGGACAATAGCCCCCTCGTCGACAAACTTCTGCTGCGGTTTGCGATCCCGAATTCTGGACTTGCGACATGTAAAGTAGTTCGGCTGCAGGACATCTGGGAAGTCCTTGAACTCTTTTCCTTGGACGAATTCGGGAGAGGCGCAGGTAGGTTGTTGCCGGTTGAAATTAAGTCTCCAGCGACGACGGAACACCCAAAGCAGCCGGCAATCGCAAGCTAGCGGGTTGTCATACAAGGCTAAAGTCTCAAGATTCCCGACCGAATGGAATGCTGACTCCTCCAAAGTGGTAAGTGAATTCCCGGACACATTTAAAATCTTCAGGTAGTTCAACCCACGGAAAGAATAGGGTTCAATCATCGCCAGTCTACCTCCAACCAAATGTAACTCCTGCAAGCGAAGAAGATCATGGAGTTTATTTCCTTCAATGGTGTGGATCGGGTTGTAAGACAGGTTGAGGAAACGCAAGTAGACCAAGTGACGCAATGCCACGTAGGGAATAGTGGTCAGATTTGCATTTGCGATGGTCAAAGAAGTGAGGTTTAATCCGTACAGACAATTCGGAGTCATCGTATCCAAATAAGGCCAGTTGGCTATTCCAAAACTTTAAGTCGATATAGCCGCTTGAAGGAATAATCCCGGATAATGTTGATGTTTAGGTGACGCAAGCGAAGGGTTATCAAACTGTGAAGGTGAGTGAATGCCTCGGTAGGTACGGAGGATAGGTTGCACTTTTCCAGGCTCAGATGCTCCAAGCTGCTTAGACCGTGGAACGCCCGATGGGAAATAAAGACCAGGTCATTATCCCCAACTTCCAAGGAACGTAGGTTGTACAAATCCTGAAACATGTAATCCAATAGGATCACAATTTTATTCTCGCTTATGTCCAGTTGGGTAAGATTACTTAGACCAGTGAATACGCCAAGTTGAATTAGCTTCAGCTTGTTGCTACGAAGCCCCAATGTCCGTAAACCATACAAGTTGTTAAAAGCCCCGGGCTCGATGGTGGAAATGGTATTCTCGCTCAGCTCCAGTTGCTCGAGGTTGGGGAAGTTGGCGAATTCATCCGGGTTGATGGTTCGAATCCGGTTCTTGCTCAAATCCAGGAGTTTGGTTTCCGCGGGGATGCCCTCTGGGACGGTCATGAGCTTTTTGCGGTGGCACATTACGGAGCGTTCCTGGAGGTTGCACTCGCAGCGGGATGGGCATCCGGTGGAGGAGGCTGGGGACAGCACAGAGCCCAGCATCAGGATCAGGATGGGCTGCCAGCAAGCCACCAGGTAGCTGTGCCCAGTCGCTTCCCTGGCTGCCATCTTATCGGTTACCTGAGGAGACACAGAGAGAAAAATCACATTAGTATCAAATGCAAGCTCAGTTTTATCCCGTACTATCAAAGATTATAGCCCGAGGAACATTTCTAGGAGGCCTCACTCCAGGTTAAATAAAACTCAGGTTTATGGAGATGCAAGGTCACTCAGTGCAATAAACACAATTGGCTGAAACCATTATTGGCTAAAAAGTTACACACTGTGGCTTTATCAGCAAGAAAAGAAAAGAAATCAAGACCCAGATACTAATTGATACTCAAACTATTATCAACAAGACAAAAAATGGATGACTGAAGTATTGATAGTGAAAAAAAGACCAACCTCGACCTTTATTGGACCCATGTAAGAACCAAGCAAGATTTTAATAACACAAAATATGCAAATATGTAATTTGAAGATTTTAAATTCCATTTTATTAACCCAAGCGGATCACATTAAATCAAATTGTGGAACCACATAAAGTAGGAATAAGGTAATTTTTTTCAAAGCCATGTTAACTCTTAGACTCGTGAAACTATTCTCCTCCTACGAGAGTGAATTAAATCAAAAAGTACATCGCCAGCAAAAATTCCAAACCGCAGTGACATTCAAATTTCCATTATTCTGTTAAATATATTCATGTCATATGCGACTGAAGAGGAGCATCGCCAATCTCATTCAAAATTACTTTACGGCCATTTTCTTGCAAGCTGGTCGGTTTTACAATCACTAGGGCAAAAAGATGCTCTGACACAATTTCTAAGCAACCTGCAAGTACGAATTCTTCTGAAATATTCATGGACTCAATGCAAGATGAATAGAGGTGGGAGGTTACTAGGAATGAGGTATGTGCTGCATATTTGACACTGCTGACAGCTTTGAATGTTCTATTGTTCACTTTTTTCACATAGAAATTTCAAAGCTGCTCCAATGGGTTTATGATGGTAAAGAACCTATAAATCATTACTGGGGAAAAAAATCAAAAGATGTGCAGTAATTCTGCTAATCTACATGCATCCAGCTTAGAACGCTGTATGTGGTAGGAGCTCCCATACCACTTTGCAGAGGATCAATGGTAGTCAATGCCATCACCCTGATATGGGCTGAATGACTGCAGTTTGCACCAGGAATTATAGGATTTCTCACATGATAATCCAATTCCATCTGGGTCCCTGTCTCTTGCACTTGTTGATGAAATTCAATACAGCAGATAACAGTCTCTTTTTCTAGTATGTTACATTATTAAAGGGGAGTCATTATGCAAAATTGACATCCGTCGGCTTGTAACCCAAAGTTGTATTTTGAGGCATGCATGTTTGAGCGTTCCCGTCACGTCCTGCATTTGAGGCTTGAACACTGTGGAAATTTGTGTTTCCACGTACCCCCTATCTCCACCCACTGCTCTGTAATCTGACTTTTTTCAAGTTTAAATACTCAAAATAGAGGATATGGAATTATGCATGATGCTGTGGTGGAAGGTAACAAAGTAACATTAGTGAAGTACTTAATAAATACACATTTTAGGTCTCTGTACTTGAATACTTTTTACTTTCACTTTACTACATTTGAGAGCAGGTATTTGTACTTTCTACTCCATTACATTTCGTATTTTTTATTATAGTTTTAGGCCTGCTGCATATTTGTAGCCTGAGTAAACCAAAATATACTAAGAAAAACAATCGATTAAATTGTTTCTAAGCTCACAAAATCTGTGCAATATACTTTTACTTTGTACTCTTTGCATACATTTTAAAACATGTACTTCAATACTTTTACTTAAGTAGATGTTTTCATGTGATACTTTTACTTGAGTATTTTTCTGCTCTGATATCTGAAGTAACAAAATGGAGTACTTCTTCCACCACTGCGATGATGTAAATTTGTAGTAACATTAAAAGTACCATTACCCACATTATAATCATGGAGTTGCAGTTGCAGTAACAGTAGTAGCAGCATGTTAAGACAGTTAAGTGACAAGTCTATAACAAAACCAGCAGATGCGTTTTATTTTCTTTCCGTACTAATTTTCAAACCTTTAGACTCCCCGCTACAAAGTCCATATCCAATTAATTTTTTTCAGAATTATTGACGTGCTCCTGCTACGCATCAAGACTGCGATGTCAACACTGAGCTTTGGCTGTACTCTCCATCCTTTGAATTATCTGCTTCTTTTTGAAAATATCACAACAGGGGTCCAATGTTATCAGGAGGAGGCTTTCAAAGAGAGAAGGTGTCAGGGCCAGTATTTACGCGCTGTGCTGACACTCGCCCCCATGCAATCCTTCACAATCAAATATTCAGTGTAGCAGGTAATAACTGGGAAATCGTGACTAGTCCACTATGAAAAAAGTGGTATTTTGATCATCTTAATCATTATCTGGACTATGCACACTCCAAAAGGTGTAAGGAAAGAGCTTTTTATAACACAGACAGCTGCAATTTAAAGGTACAGTATGTAACTTCCTGAATGTGGCACCTCACCTGCATGATTCAATGGAAATACAAAGTTAAAGCCATATGTTGGAACAATCTCCATGGAGATAGACCCGTTTTATGTCAAGATTATACCCAAAGAAACAACATTTCCACGGAAAGAAGCAGGAGGAGGCCAAATAAGAGTCAGGTTTGTGGAGAAGCAAGCCCTTTTGCCCGTCTGTTTTTCAGGTAAAAATGAAAAGCCAAGCAACCAAAAAACATTTTATTTTGGTGTATTTGTTTCGTAAAACGTTGCATACTGTAGCTTCAAATCAATCTCTCTCTATCTAAAACCCCCCAGTCGCCATCTTTCACATTTTATTTGGCTGGTAACGTATTTAAAACATCTCGATGCGGAACAGAATAATTGTTGAACTATCCGTCTAACCGGAGCATTCATCACTGACTGGTCCGCTCCTAAAATCCCGGTTAGCCGCGGCGCTGGCAGGCACGTTCAAATAGACGCTCGGTACACGAAAACAAACCACATGTAATTTCTCTGCTGCCATCTGTTAGCAAGCTTCCAGACCTCCAATAATGAAGCAATTACCCATTAATTTTATCATTACGGGATTTTCATTTATATGCAAAGAGGGGCAACGGCAGCTGGGTAGTGTGCAGCGTACATGTGATCCTCGCTTATGTGCTCATTTGCATATGTGGATCTGAATATTTAAATGCGCAAGGTGTTCGCTTGGAAGAAACTAATAAACTAATGACTTATGAATTATTGAGCATCACCCCGAGCACCTGATTTTAAAATGCTGTTTGCTGCTAATCGAATGGGTAAAAAAACTAACCGGGAAATATGTATACAACCAATTAACGTTAAGATTAATTAAAGACACTGTGTAATTTTTCGAGAGGGGGGTCCGCTATCTGTTTGTCTCCCTGGAATCTTCCACATTATGCCGTTAAATGTATCTTTTAGCATCTTTTAGTGTTGTCGCGATACTAAAATTTCAAACGATTCCGATACTAATGAATAGATTCGATACTCAATACTGATACTGATAATGGATGTATAAGTTAAATCCCATACTCTGGAACATTGCTTATTTCTGAAGTGCCAGCTCTAGTTAAAATTCACTCTACTCCAACATGTCTGCCCCATAACTGTCAATAGTGAAGTCCCATAATGTTCGTCCTAGTTTCAAAATGGCTTCTTTTTCGTGACGCAATTTATATAACGGTTTATTTTTGAGGAGACAAGGCAGACTGCAGTGGTGGGGTAACAAGTCTCTAAACCTGCGGAAAATTGAATCTTCCAAGTAATCCAACACAGACTGAGATAGAGAGATGTTTGAAATTGTTTTAGATCCCGACAGGGGTCATAGGTTATTGATTATAGTGTTGACAATATCGGAGACAGTGAAGCCAATTGGTTTTGATACGAGACTGGATTATAATGGGATTCTGGGATTGGATTATAATGGGATTAGCTTCTTTGTCATGTCACTTTAAGCATATAACATGAGCAGAATGACAGATGATTATGTTCTACCTGTTCACATATGCTCGGTTGAATTTAAAGTGGTATCTACAGTAAAGAGGTGTGTAATTACAGGATACATGAGCGCAATAAGGCGACACCATAGACTGTTTAAAGAAGTGGGCTAAGTGAGTGTGACATCAGCTCGCAGTTAGAGGGGCCAATTTAGAGCCGAGTTCCATATTTGGAATCACAACCACGAGTATCGTAGCAATCAAAGAGGCCAGAGCGAGGCTGTTGAAGGTAACACCCCCTCCCGCCCGTATCGCTGGTTAAGAAGGGAGCAGGCGCTTAGCAACGTTGTCAATCAAATCTGTTGCTAACACCAGCGGGAACAACCTCAGGGAAAGAAGGAGCCTGATTTGTCCAAAATAGACCAAAATGACAAGCCTGACAGCAGCAGTTTCAGAGACGGGCGACAGTTTTTCAATAGAAAATGAATTGGAGCCAGTCAGCGGAACCAAATCGTGCTCATGCTCACTTATTTATTTTCTATTTGGAAATTCGGTTAGCTATGTCCATTTATATGTACAGTCTATGGGCAAAACTAATGGAGTAAAGCAAGGCCCATCATGTGTAGAAAGATGAGACTGTTGTTCACATAGAGATATATTTAAAAAAAAAAAAAAAAAAAAAATATATATAGATATATATATATATATATATATATATATATATATATATATATATATATATTTTTTTTTTTTTTTTTTGGGCCCAAGTTTTCCAAAACATCTTCAAGGTACAGTGTCTTTAAGAATGTTTTGGAGAGTTAGGGCCCCATTAGCATTAAAATAATAAAAACAATCGCGTAGGCAATATACTACATTTACTTGCTTATAGTACAACGTTAGGGGCTGTGAAACAAAGTTTAAGGGTGTACAAAGAGGCTTGGATCCACTGGTGCAAACCAAAGGGAATTTTAAGAGGTGTGAGTGATATCTTCTGTGGCTGCTGTGTTATGTCATGAGTTATCTGAGCCCAAATGTCACACTGACCCAGCTGAAGAAATGAAACTAACCTGCCTTTGTATTACTCCAGTGTTCTACTACTACTACTACTCCTACAAAGGCCAGAGCTGAGAAGAACTGGAGTCACATCCAAGACATAGAATCATGAAATCGGTTGTTATGTACTGACCTTATGTTTGAGTATATTTGTATTGGGTGAGAATTTGTAAAACTGAAAGTAGTCACTGAACAAGCAATATCACCCTGCTCAGTCTTAAACGTGCTGTATCTGATCTTAAAAACATGAAAAACAGAAATATTTATCTTGCATCCTGACTATTACCACAATGAGTTTATAAGAGCTTTTCATTACATTCAGAGGCTGGAGCGGAGTTTGAGGTCACAGCAACAATGACAACAACTAGCATGAGAAGGACTTCCTGACTCTCTAACAGTAAAACGCTTCATACTCAGATGCAGACAGTACACAGCGGTCTTATTTTGACCTCGAGACCGCAATTTTTCCTCAAATACGCTGGAAAAAATGGGGTTCAAGACCTTGAAGTAAAGATCAAATTTTCATTTTACAATCTCCATTACAGCGGTAGAAGAGAGTGCCCCATGAATAAACTATATGTTTTTCTCCAAAATTCAGGAAAAGCAAATGTATTATTTAGATGATGGATATTTATGCCTACCACATTTTGACACGACCACTTCCTCCGTGCTAGCTCCAATCACTGCATGTCCCGGGCTAATCTGAACAGTCCGCGCATTACTTAAGCTGTGGAACATTCGTATGCTAATGCTACAGTGGGATGTGCGCTCTGAAAGGGAAATCATTGTGCTTAATAGTGAGATTAATCACATTTGCAGCTCTGGTCCCCGGGGCCCCTCCCAGTGCTCAGAGGGGGGCCGCAGAAGGACACTGGCTCTGAGGATTAAGTCTTTGATTCATCTCATCGACCTTCATGTACTATTGGATTCATGAAGCCCTGATAGTGAATTATGAGTGCCACTGTAAAGATTAGCTGCACTTTTGCACATATGTCTGAGGGAAATCTATGTGAAAAGGATGTTATTAAACGTATATAGTCTGTGTTTTTATTGGTTTAAAATGGAACTACAATTATAAATGAGCATGGGTAGGCCGTGTCTTAACGTGGGACTAAACACCTAAGCTTTACATACCAACTAGGCAAGGAAAATTTGTTAAAAATCTATAGTTTATCATGGGAATTTTGTTTTTCTTTATAATCGTGATGATTGGCAACAAAGATATTGACCATTGTATCACCAGAATGTCCACAGGGGAGTCGAAAACAGGGGACAAAGGGGTCTGTTGTCCCGGGCCCCACTGTCTTAACGGCCCGGAATTGGACTCTCTCTCTATTCATTTATATTAAAGGGGGGCCCATGTGAGACTTCTTGTCCCGGGCCCCCAAATGTCTGTTTACGGCCCTGCTCATACATAATGTTCTCTACTAGATCGTAGTTTTTTTCACTTTCACAAAAAGTACAATGATATAAAAGTTGTTTAAACATAGATCTTATTCATAATATTAAAATTATAATTATTAATACATATAACACCCATGATACTGTTAGCAACTTTAAACATTATTGTGATATAATTGTTTGTCGCAGTTATTTTGGTCATGATAATCACAAGACAAAATTTCAGTATCGTCCCAAAGTACATGGAGGACTAAAGCGGAGAGTGAGGGAGGGGCGGGGTCTGAACATACGAGGAACAGTGTGATTGGTCTAACAGGTATCCACACATCAAACTCCGCCCCTGCAGCTAAGTGTTTGTAACCAGAAACAACAGGCCAGTCCTGTGTGATGTCACATAGTACTTAAAATTGCATTGGTCACAAAGCTGCAAATATACCTAGTTTTCCACTAAAATTGCTAAAAAAAGGAGCAAGAACTGGAGACGGTACGATTGGAACATCATGTACATAGTTTAGTCGCAAACTGCTTGATTGATTTAGTGTTTAGTTCGACTTTAAGCTGCATAAATTTACCCAACTTTTTCACTTTCTCAGTATATGGGCAGCAATGACCTTGTTGACCTTATTCCACCCACATTTCCCTCTAAATGCTCCTAAAGCGCATTTTCTTTGTCCTGACACTTCCAGTTAAGCGAGATTTCCATTCATTTCAATGGAGAATTTCAGAAAAGTTTTACCACTAAAATATGCTTTAAAGGCCCATATTACACTATTTTCTGATCTATGTTTGAATGTTTCCTCATCACAAACAGACCTGGAGTTGTGTTTTGTTTCATTCGCACATGTTTAACACATAAAACCTGCATATTTAGGTTCTTCTCTCAAACTGAAAACACTCTTGTTCCACCTTGTGATGTCACAAGATAATACAGGAAGTGCTCCACTGTGTTTTTAAACTTCATACACCGTCACTAGAATCAATGGATTGGATCATTTAACCCCTGGAATTGCCAATCTCTAATGAAATAAATGCATATTTTTGATGAGGAAACAACAGTATAATATGGCTTAATTCTCACAAGAACCCATTTTGTGTAATATAGGACCTTTAAAATATACAAGTGATCAACAAGTCAACTGATTCTCTGCGAGGCTTTATCGACTGTACAGAACTTATTTGTCAAGATCGGCAGCTCCATGCACAAAAATACAACTCCAAAGACGATGGATGCGCCAACGGCAACTTCTGGACTAAGGTGAATGCAGCAGCAGAGACACTGATTCATGATTGGTGCTGGGGTTTACGTGGTGATTATTCAGATCAGAGCGAGTCTTTGTAGGTTTAAACCAGTTGAATTTCACCATTAAAACTGGCAACGCAAATGAAAGACTCATGTGAGGCTCATTCTGTTTTCCGATTGGATAATGATGTTGTGAACCAAAAACGCCAAATGAAAACATCAACAACTTAAGCCATCACGTCCGGCGTTTTTAAAACCATTCACAGTAAAAGCTATACTTGATTTGAACATGTTTACTTCGTATCAGACCGACGAGAAGACAGATCCATTGACCCTCCACTTTGGTCCGCCATCACTTCTGTCAGGTTGGATCAACATCATTGGGTTGCCAAGGATCTCTGCTCTTCTATTTCTGCCAATTAAAGTTATCGTCGCCCCAATCTTTACTGTTGTGGAAAGTGTTTGTTTTTTATCCACACGGTCTCACCAGATGTTGGCTATACTTCACCCATCTCCATTATTGCCCCTCTCTATGACACCCTTACGCGCTGAATGCTGATAAGCCGTTGCAAAGACAGCAGCCGAACCGTGATTCTGAACTCCCTCCTCCTGCTTCTAATGGACTGTCACCGAAACACACAAACACATCACATGATTTATCAGTGCCAGATTTTCTCTCTCTTTCTCTCTCCCCTGGAAAAATACATTTCTTTTTGTTTTTTTCTGTCAGACCATCCCTCGCTCGCACGGCCCTGTATCACACTGGCAGCTCCCAATTAAGCACAGCGGCCGATGACACATATCAAAATAAATCGGGGTGAAATGTAGAAAGTTGCATCTAAATCTATTCATTTTATTCGTCTGTGATGTTGCTAAGAGACAGCATTGATCAGTTAGCGGTTAGCAAAGGGCTGTATGATATGACGATGGTAGAGTTCTATGGTGCGTTTATTGTTTGAAGGTCCTAGATTACGCGAGATTGACTATTGTGAGCTTTGAGCCATGTTATAATGCTGTTACTTCCTCAAAAACAGACCTGGAGTTGTGTTTTGTTTCATTTATACATGTTTGAGTAACACTTTATCATTAGTCTGTCTACATCTCCAAAGCTCAAAACGCTCTGTTCCACCTTGTGATGTCATGTCAAGTGGTAGTTTAAGTTTACAGCTCATTTTATCTTTAGTGCAGTAGATATTGGCAATTCCAAGTTATCCAAATGATTCTAGTGAAGATGTATGGAGCTTAAAAACACAGTGGAGCACTTCCTGTATTACCACATGACATTACAAGTGTTTTCAGAGAATATTCAGAGCATGGTTTGTGTGTTAAACATGTGTGACTGAAACAAAACACAACTCCATGTCTGTTTTTGATGAGGCAATAGCACTGTAACATAGAAAATTGTGCGATATGGGCCCTTTAAGTGTTAGTTCACCTGTCATTTCAATCTGGAGGAAATATGCAAAAAAAAAAAAAAAAAAAAAAAAAAAAAAAATGCGCCTATAGGCTAAGAAATTCAATGCATTATTCAGCATTTCTGCGGTTGAGTTTAATATATTCCAAATGTATATATCCCAAATCCCTATATGAAAATAAGGAAAAATAACATTCTATGCCAATTCAGAATATTTATTTCAAAAAGGAATAATATTATTTCTTTCTTTCTTCTTTATTTGTCGGGGACCATGTACAAATTCATTAATCTTACAAAAGAAAAGATGATTTGTACCAGATTTAGCTACGGCTGCTTTCCATGTGTAGTCCCAACACATCAAAATACACATTTCAGTACAATTACATTATAAGACTGACTTAGTTTATTATCAACATTTGCAGTAAAATACAATAAAATATCCTTGTGTTCAATACATTATATTTACTACAGTCCAATACAAATATACAAAATAAAATATGTGCACGTTTTTACAGTGAAACAGAGCAGTACGATCTGTTCTTTTCTGTTCTGAATTGTAAAATGTGTTTTTTTTCAAATTTCTAGTTAATACAGTTGTACAATGAGGCTGTGTGCACATTGGTTCAGGTTTCGTTCTTGTTTGAGCCCAGTTTAGTCCTAATATAGACTTGGTTTGGTCCTGGTCTAGTTCTGGTTTAGTTCTGGTCTAGTCCAGTTTTAGTTCTGGGTTTAGTCCTTATTTATGAACACAATAAAAGGAAAAATATGATAATGAAACCTTGGGGGGAGGAGGATGAATAAAAGCACTTGCACATATTTTGAAAATGCAAGAAAGTAACAAGATCTGGAAGATAATTTGCTTAATCCGATTTTAAATTTTAAATCCTGCTCTGAAAAGGCATGTTTTTTTCATTGCAAAATCTAGGAAATTGTTTAAAAAATGCCCAAAAATAATAAATCTGTGCTGAAATTAAATATTCAGCATATATTTTCAACCCCTCAAATTCAACAGTCCAAATTCAGAGTGTGAAATTTGCAAAGAAGAAATTTGCACCAGTATTTTAGCACACGACGGCATTAGCCACAGATCCAACCTGGTAACAAGCAGGAAATGGAGAACGGCTTTAATTATGTCTAAATCAGCGTCAAAAACCTCATCTTGTTGATTCCTTAAATGTAAATTCCACCCACAGAAGAGAACGGCCAAAAACGTGTCAAAAAATGTCAAACTTACTGCACTTTATTTACTTACTCCTAAAGATCCTACTGCTTAATATCTGTGTTTCGTTTGTTAGTACTGCCTCTGTCTGTGTACAACTCGCTTTGCTGGGTTTGTGAAACTGGAGGATCTAAATGGCCTGGACTGAAAATTGGAAAGTTTCCTAGTATGGCTTTTTAATCAGTGCAGTCTAATCAGGAAGTGATTTGCAATTCAGGAACCTGATTGGACCACGGACTGAGGCCAGTATGACTCAGTGCCATGTGTACAAAACTCATGTCACGGATAAGATGTATGGATTATAAGTCACACTTTTTTTCATACTGTCATGATCCCTGTCGGTCCTGCCCTTTTTTGCACTTTCCCCCTCCCTCCTGTGTCTGAGCCTGGAGCTGGGTGGAGATTTTGGCTCCTCCCGTGCACACCTGGGGCCAATCAACAATCAGAAGCAGGATAAGAGGAGCCAAGACCTGACACTCGGCGCCAGATCGTCCACGTATCTCTGTGGTACTCACTGCTTGGCTCCGTTCATGTTTTTTCGCTGTTTGACTAAGCTGAACTGGAAATTTTGCTCCTCACCAGATCCCGCTCCCTGGATCCGCTCAGCTCTCCCACCTCCGACCCTGCTTTTCTCTACTGGTACAGTCCCGTCTTGGACCACGGCACACACCCCGCTCCCGGCTCACCGTTTGATCTACCGTCATTTTTTTCCACTTTGCACTTTTTGTAAATAAACACTGTTAAACCTTCCCCGAGTTCTGTCTTTTTGGTCCCTCTTGCCTGATGTTACGACACTTTTTTTTTGTCCGGGGGTGCGACTTATACTCGGATCCGACTTATGTGTGAAATTATTAAACTAAATAATTTCACATCTTCGTTATCGTCACACTGACAACTGCACAAGGGTTTTGGTTATTCTCCTTCCCAAAAATAGAATAAATTTCAAACACATGCAAAACTGGATACTTTAGCACTTTAATAATCTGGTGATAAACATTTATACTCACACCTGCTCCTGTTTTAATGTTTTAAATTGACCTATGTAGTTATTTGTTCTTTTTTGTTTTTTGATGTTGTATTGTTTTGTATTTGAACAGGGCACTCATGAAAAAGAGTGCGGTACCCTCATTGGACGCTCTCTGTATAAATGAAATGAAATGAACAGCTGCTAATTAGCATGTGCATGTAAATGGTTAATTTCATGTTAATACATTTTGATTCTGCATAATATATAAACGTCTTATTCTGCTGCTAATTAGACATTTACTGCACGTTGCTATGGACAAACTATGTATTACTGCTTGTTACTATGAAGCCCAGGGGAAGGACTATGTCTCGGCTGGCCTGGGAACGCCTTGGGGTCCCACAGGAGGAGCTGGAGGACGTGTCTGGGGTGTGGGAAGTCTGGGAGTCCCTGTGTAGGCCCCATGACCCGGCCCGGGATAAGCATGAGAAATATAAATGGATGGATTATGATGCGATATGATCCTTGTAGGCTTTTGGTATGCTAAAGGCTAAAATCATAAACACTAACACTAAATTTATCTTACTGTTATGTAAACATATTCATAAGAAAGTGAAAGTAATCTCGTATTAGCAGCAGGATACATTAGCGATTAGTTAGGTGTTAGTAAGGGCACTCTAAAATAAAGTGTTAGCCTCATTTACTGCCATTAATAATCTGTCTGGAATGGTTATACAGAGCCATACATTCATGAAAAAAGCTATTTCACATCTTAAACAGCCTTTTTTTCTCATTTGTCTAATTATTTCAAAAGCAGGTTGTCAGTTATTTTCACAAAGTGTATATATATATATATATATATATATATATATATATATATATATATATATATATATATATATATATATTTTTTTTTTTTTTTTTTTTTTTTCATTTTTGCACTTTAAACTTCCAGCGGCACCATATGGTAAATGTGTCAAAGTATAATTATAATTCATTGCATCAAGGAGCTAAATGTTGAACTCAAACTTCAGAAAGGCCTGTTCTCCCCGTCTGTGTTAGCTTCAGCTGCACTCACTGCTGTCGACGGAATAATTACACTGACATTTGAGCTGTTCAGTGAATTCTCTATCATTAACATTATATATGGTCAGGTCTATATTTCCAGGTTGAAAAAAGTGCAGAGTTTTGTATTGCTACTTTACACTGACATCGCACTGTGGGGCTCTGCATGTAAGTCTATGGTGGAATGTTCAGCAGATTTCATGAACTGAGTTGTTCGCTGTATTCTCATGTTTTGAATGGACCTATGCAGTTACTTGTTTCGTAAGGTTTTGTTTGTATGAAAGAGCTGGTCTCATTGGATCTCTCTGCGTAAATAAAGATAAATGAAATGAAACATGAATGTTTTCTTGTATGCACAGAGCCTCAGTGTGTCAAACAGGTGATCAACAAGGAAACGCCGCTCTTTATCTGGACAAACTGCCTCTAGACCAACTCTTAAACAGCCTCCGGTTGTTTAAGAGTTCAATATTTAGCTCCTTGATACAATGAATTATAATTATACTTTAACATGTTTACTATATTGTGCTGCTGGAAATTTAAAGTACAAAGATGAGAAAGATTTTTTTTTTTTAAATGCACATACTGTTAATAAAAATAACTGATCCTGAACCTGTTTTTAAACTATAATTAGACTGTAAGGCAAAACAAACCTGTTTAAGAGGTGAAATACCTTTGTCCATGAACGTACACCCTGTATAAGCATTCTGCCTATGAGGCTAACACTTTATTTTAGAGTGCATTTATTCACACCTAACTAGTGGCTCATTTGCATACTGATGCAAGTTGTTAATGCCAGTGTTAATTAGTGCTTATTCAGCTCTTATTAATGGTACCAGGGGTCCCTGGTGCTATTGCTCTGCTTTACTTTATACTGCTACTAGTAGGAGATGACTTTCACTTTTCCTCAAGTGTTACATGACACACTCTCATTGGTTTATTTTATCTATCATGTAATGGCCACATTGTGCACACCAGCGCCCCCTGGAACCACATCAGTGACCCCTGGAACACAAGCTTTGGGTTTATGCACATAAGTGTTATACATTTTTATTTTATTTTTGTTTTAACATCAGACTCAGCAGACATAAACTGTATCTACTTTGCTCAAAGTCTATCTTTACACATGTAACTTTGCAGTCAAGTTTCTCACCAGTTTAGTTTCCAAAGTCTGAATCTTGTTTCCAGAACCAGTTCTGACAATACCATTTCTCTTATCCTGCTGATTTTGTCGATTTACCTGAGGCCTGGGCCTCTCAGACAGTAGCTCCATGTTGCTGCTGTAACGTCCACAGTGTTAGTGTTTCCCTCAGCCTTTTCACTGGAGGTTTATGACTTTCCAGCCCGGCTCCGGTCCTGTGTGCAGGTGTAACATGCATACTCGCTGAGCCTGTGTGCCAGTGTAACGTGCACTCTCCCCTGAGGCTGACTCAGGGCCTGTGGTGACAGCCTGGTGCTGGAGCCGGGAGCTGCACACCGCCGCCGGTGTAGATCCTCTGATGCCGCACAAACATCCATAGAAACTTTGATCGGTGCATTCATTCACTGCTCCCTGACAGGACACAGGTGGCAGTTCATCAAGGTGATGCGAAACAAAGTGAAGAATTTTGTCTTCAATCTCATTTAGTAACGCAGGCAGCTTTTTACATTATTTATGTCTTTTTGCTTCTCTCTGAATATAGTATCTATACTATATTCTCCTGAATATAGTATGGTGTACAGCCTGGACAGAGTTCAAAAAAGGCTTTTCTCTTAAATCTTAAGAGAAAAGCCTTAATCTTAATCTTAAACTTAGATTAGAAGTGGCTCGTGACTAACATCACAAGTTCGTCTTGCAAATGACATTTGAGGTTCATGTTTTGAGCATCAGCGCTTCCTCATCAGAAATTGAGTATTAATTAATTCAGTATTAAGTATTTAAAATAAAGATGATCACCTTTAAAGCCCTGAGCAGCTGGTCCTGTCTGAACAGCTACATGGAGGCCACTGTTAGTTAAGATTCACTTATTCAGACGTGCTGCGAGAGGTGAGAGGTCTGTCTGTCTGTGTGGTGACTAGAAGAGCAGGAAATACTCCTAAAGGGCTGGTACCATATTTATACAGCAAGGAGAAAGCAGCAGAGTTTTGAGGTCAAATAAGTCAGCTGTGTACTGTCTGCATATAATTACACTGTGTTTTACTGTTCAACAATCAGGAAGTGCGTGTTAGCATGCTAGTTGTTGGTAGCATTAATATGAGGGCACTCCACTCTGGCCTCAGAGAGTTGTGAAAAAGTGCGCATAAACTCATCGTGGTGAATAATTAGGATGCTCAGAATGCATAAGGTCAATGAGGAACCACTCCAACTGTTTAAAATGAACTAGCTCATTTTCCTTGTTTTTAAGAGAGTAAAAAATCAGGAGCAGCATCTTTAAGCAGTGATTTAAAAAAGTAAAATTATCTAAATACAACAAAAAATTATAATAAATAAATAAGACTTGCTGAATTTATGAGTTAATTTAATCTCAATCCCTTATTCATCCAGGAGTGCTCCATGAAAATCAAGACAATGCTTTTAAAATCAAGATGTCTTAACTATTTTGTCTTTATGGAGGTTATGCCGATGATAGTAAAAGAAAAATGAAATTCTGTCAACTGGACAAAAAAGTTTTGGAGTGAAGATGTTTCACTTCTCATCCAAGCTGCTTCTTCAGTTTAGGTCAGATTAATGGTGAACACTGCCTTATATTTGTCTGAAGCCACTCTATAAGAGGATGGACCAACACCGGTGTGAGAGCTCCTCAGGACTCCAGTCTGCTGTACATTTACATCTCAAAGACACTGACCACTGAAGATTGTGAGGTTCATATCTGAGCCAGAGAAAAGAAATAGTTTGAGAGGGCAAAAGACAATCCCTCTTTGAACAGGAATGGGACCTTAGACATCATCTATCTCCTATTTATATGTATAACTCCAACTTTTGTCCAGTTGAGAGATTTGAACTTTTATTTCATTTTCTTTCACAGACCTGGATGACTGAGGGATTACACGTTTATGCAGATGACTTCAGAGGCTTTGAAACTTTATTAGTGAGTGGCAACGATACATGAGTGTCAGAGGTGAGTGAAGACATTTTCTTGCGTAAAAGCTCAAAACACAACTAAAATGTGACAGAGCTGCTACAGTCTGATAACAAATATAAAAGTCTATAACTCTGCTCAGTATTTACTTTGTACCTGACACTTAAAACAAGACAACCAAGTCAACAATAGTAGAAAACCAGTGAACAGTTTGCTAAACAAACGGGGACGCTGCAGACGACGCTCACATCCATCACTGATACGAACTTAATGATCATACACCTGAACCGTCCTCCATTCAAACTTACTCCACTTCCAGCACATTTCAAATCACCCAAATTGATTAATTTGAGCACCTGTTATTTGTTGCTTTCACCGCTGCAGTCGAATCGCTGCCGGGCTGCCGGATCTCTGCCTCCTGCCCGTCGTCATAGCAACGTGCCAGATCTGATGTGCTCAGCTGGAAATGACCAAGGGCGATTCCTGATAAAGGCCAGTCACTCACACCTTTGTCTCCTGAGGTGTGGTATAAGCCCACCATCGATAACCACATAGGAACAAACACTGTTGGATATTGCAGTTATTACAAAATGACTTAGCAACTAGTACAGTCACCTCACCACAAGAGGGTCCTGGGTTATATCTCTGTGTCTGAGTGCTTTCTTAAGGCCTCAAGTTAAAATTAAAAAAGCAACTGACTAAAGCCCAGCACACACTACATGATCATTTGTTTAATTTATGACCCGATGTGCTTCTCTTTGACTTTGTGTAGGTGAGAATTCGTATACGATGTGTGTAGTGTCCGAGCAACTCTTTGTCATATTGTAAATTCGTAACCACAAAACATTTCCACAGCAACAGCCAAGGGACAGATGGAGTGACGGAAGAAGAGGCGCAAGATACAAACGCAGGAAACAGTCAAAATAATTTAAAAACAACTTTATTACTCAGCTCTCGTAAACTGCAGCATTCTCATCCATATTGTCCATTTCTCCTCTGCAAATAATAACCCCCAGTCCACAAAACAGTGCTATTATCCAGTTTGAAGCGTTCTAAGGCAGAGTAGATCCTCACGTGTGTTTGTTTACATCCACAGAGCGAGGATCAGGATGAAGCTGCAGCAGATTAGTGATAGTGACTCTACTTCCTGTATCATTTATTTCCAGCCTTCTATGTATTAAAAAAATATTTAACTGAACTATTGCACCACAATTCACAAATAATAATGACACAGTTTTGACTTGTATCTAAACTAGAAGTGCAGTGCTCTGATCTTTTGAGCTCTTTAAAGTCTCAGAGCAAGTCTTTTTACTGTAGACAGGAAACAGTTGACGCGAGGTGAGTTCACATCTTTTAGCTTGTGGTGTGCAGGCTCTTTGCCGCCATATCCTGCCTCAGTCTCGGAGATTTAAAATCTAATCCGATTGTCTTTGTGTCTGTGGTCTGCAATTTTTGTCACATGTTTAAAAATCTTATAAGACTGAAAAATCCTGTAGTGTGTGGCCGGCTTAAGACTCCATTATTCAAGGTAAGTGCTACTCTGTGGTCACCCACTGCTCATGACTTGTTGCCCAGCAGTACTGAAGAAACAACTAAGGTCATAGTATGTAAAAAAAGAAAGAAAAAAACACACACGAAACCATGTTTTTTTTTTTATCTTTGGGTTGTTCTTATTGGACTGAAAAACATAGAAAACACATGTCCTTACTGTGAGCGGGCTTGCATGTCCACACACCTGACTTAAATATGTCCTGGAAGAGGCTTTCCTGCTTTTTTCATTTCATATTCTACAGTATGGTATGAAACTATTTCCATGGAGAATTATAGTTTTGACATTCTATGTCCATGGAATCATGCAGGGGACAATCCACCTCCAGAAAGTTACATAATCCTGTGTCAGATGATCACAACAGTCTCTAAGCCAATTACATTTCACCATACACACGTCCTCCAGCTCCTTGGGGTCCCACTGGAGGAGCTGGAGGACGTGTCTGGGGTGCGGGAAGTCTGGGAGTCCCTGCTAAGACTGCTGCCCCGGTAACCCAGTCCCGGATAAGCAGAAGAAAATGGATGGACAGATGAGGGCAGTTAAAATGAATATTGGTAAAATGCTGATTTTTGTTGTAATATGGTGAGTTATAGGGTTTAGTCACTAAAATAATTGATCAGGTTCAACATTAGTCAAATTTCCTCTTTGATATTTTGTATTAAAGTACAATGTAATCAATAGCCCTGATCTGTCCCATCTGTCAGTATCATCACATCTGCAATCTGAAAACCACCAGGACTGTGTCTGTAAATGCACTGGATATATTAGCAACAGTTTTTTTTTATTCATGTATTATTTATTTTACAATACAATTTAAAAATACAAACCCATACTAAGTACATGTTTGAATTTGTTAGCAAAAGAGTTATATAATTGCATGCTGTGGAACATTTCAGGTAAAGCAATAACATCTCCATGGAGACAAGCAGGTAGCCGATCCTCCACCAAGAAAGTTACATAGTGCACCTTTAATTAAGAAACAATACATTTTAACAGCTAAATGTTGATAAAGATATTAAACTGATAAATAGCAGTGTAGTGTTTTGTAGTGTTTATATCAGGGCCACAGCCTCTCATTTGACTTCATGACTTGGGTTTGCAGCGTTTTTGTGAAAAATATAATTAAATAAATCACACGTTAAGCTTCAAAGTCAGGCCTGTATTAGATTTATGTTAAATTAGCAGAATCTTCACCCCCTGCTGGCTATTTTAATCCAGAGAATCCCCCTCCTCCCCATGTGACCTATGAAGAAATACAAGATCAGGGCAGTTCAACTAGCAACTTAAAAATTGCTGTACCTGATTTTTACCGTCTTAAAAATTGTAAAAAAAAACAAACAACAAAAAAACAAACAAAACTAGGTAATTGTAAACGGTTTGCAGTGGTCCAAAGTTCTTCCTCACTTACCTTTTGCAGCATCCCAGTTATTCACCTTGATGAGTTTTTAAGCACTTTTCATGGGTTTTGCAGTCTCGGTAACACTAACAACAACTAGCATGCTAACAATGCACTTCCTTATTGTCACACCGTAATTAGATGCAGTTTCATGTTGATCTCAGGAGTTGCTTATACAATCTAGCTATGGGGCAAGACAAGTTTTACTCAAATGCAATTTAATGCACTGATTATAAAGTTTTAAAATGAGCTTGTTTTCTTAAAGGTACAGTGTGTAACTTTCTAGAAGTGGCACATCACCTGCATGATTCCCTGGAAATAGAATGTTGAACACATACTTTGAAAGATTCTCCATGGAGATTGATATCTTTCAAGCCGTATAGCCAAAGGAGTAGCAGAAGCTGGTACAGATCCTTCACCAGACCAAATAAGAATCAGGTTTGTGGAGATGCAAGCACGCTCACAGTAAGGATGCAGGTTTTTCAGTGCAATTAAACAAAAACACAAAAAAACACAACAAAGATGCCTTTATTTTCGTCTATGTTTTGCTAAAAAAGTTATACATTTTGGCTTTAAACTCGTACTGACTTCTTAAGCATACTTACCGTACTCACCGGAGCGCCGCATGTTATCCTCGTGGGATTAGGGAAGACCATTATAATCCTATAGAAATGCCCAGCAGGCGGCCGGTGCTGCTCAGCGTTTCCGGTGCGGAAAAAGTGACATCTCTATTTACAAAGTACTTCACAAAATACTTCAACAAAACTCCAACTTCTCTCATCTGACAACCAGCACTGTGCGGAGTCAGCAGATTTAGTTCACTGTATCATCCTTAAGCTTTAAGGCTTCAAGTACGAGCCAGATGTGGCAATTTAAGTGTAAAGATGACAGGGACTGAAATGGAGGACTGTCAGAAAATCATATCAACCTCTATATATCTTTACATACTTGGTACTTCTTTCTCTCACTTCTTCTCATTTTGATTTTTCAAACTTAAAACTCGTGGTTAAGATAAAGTTTGTGGTACTGCAGCTATTTCGGGAACTAGTCACATTGTTATACAGCAGTTTTCCACTTTCAAGGTTCTCAAAGCGCTTTACATCAAGAAACCACTCACCTGCTCACACGCACATTCATACACCAGTGTACTCAGAGTGGGGTAAGTGTCTTGCCCAAGGACACAATGACAGCATTCATCTGTGGGAGGTAGAATCGCGCCACCAACCTGTCACCCACTTTACTCTACACTACTTAGTTAGCCTTAATAAATCATGAACAAAGACTTAATTCATGATGGACAAATAGTTAAGCGTGTTTTTTTGACTATTAATTAAGTAGTTACAAGCCTGAATCATTCCTAAAGAGAGGGTATTTTACTTCTACGGGGTATTAGCTGCTAACACATAACATATTTAGATCACCATGCTTCCTTCTATTGTTTTCCCTGTACTCTGCGCTCTAAATCACTCCCCCTTCAGAGCGCTATCACGACACAGTCAGCGTGCATCCCACTAATGAAACTGCACATCACATCAGCTTTGTGAAGTTGTAATGTACAGATTTGTGTCATTATTTTGTGTATTCATGGAGAATTGTCGTGTGGGAGCATGGGTGACGTAGACTTGTGGGCGGAGCTTTGGACAGAATCTTATAGTTAGCCGTAAGGAGGGTGTGAACACAGCATGGGAGAGATCTCTCCATTACTCAAACATGCATGGACGACATCTAAAACCTCTCCAGGCGTGTTTTTGAAGAGGAAATATTATAATATGATGGAAAGATCGATTTTACATAATATCCCCTCTTTAATAAACGATTTGCTCATTATGAATTAAGCCTTCATTCATCATTTATTATAGGGCTATATTTAACCATTTCTATTAACATTCCATATGTTTTGTCCCTTCATTCCCCCCGTACTCACTGTACACATCTAATCTTACACTGTGTGTAAGATTAGATGTGTTATACCTCCGGTTAGCAGCTATTTTGGTCCCAGCCCAAACACTTGCATCTTTATGTGTCAAATACAGAGCTGTTAATTAGAACAGGCACCTTCTGTTTGATCAGGCCGGAAGCAGCTTTACTTGTGTGTTTGGTGACAGCTCGCAGTCTTCTGATTGGATACACGTGTTAGCCTTAATGGAGCTGTTAAGTGATGATGCCATAGCTGTGCTTTGTCCACTTCCGGCCCCAATGGAATTCCAGTCTGGCTCACTGTAATGGGATTTTGGCAGATTTAAACCTGCTCCAGGGTTTTGCACTAGACCGTGTTAAAAAAAAGAGGAAGCTGTGTACAGTAATGTTTTAAAATTTTATGAACTACCCCTACTATATCTACTTCTACCCCTAAGGTAATCATTTTAAAAGAAAATATTGCTTTTACTGATAACAACTGAACAGAGTTGAGTGAGTTTCATCTGCAGGGTGGCTGGGTGCTCCCTTAGAGATAGGGTGAGGAGCTCAGAGTAGATACGCTGCTCCTCCACGTCGAGAGGAGCCAGCTATTATATATATATATATATATATATATATATATATATATATATATATATATATATATATATATATATATATATATATATATATATATATATATATATATATATTTTTTTTTTTTTTTTTTTTTCTTTGCATTGTCTCATGTTTCACTTATTTTTTTCTCTCTTAAAACACATTCAAATCCACCAGGGCTTATTAAAACAAATAATAAACAATATATAAAAACTGATTTATCATCTTTTTTTACGCTGCGTCTGACACGTGACGCGGGTCACGTCTAGTGCCGCGAAAATAAGTAAACATTTCATGCGCGTGCAGACTGTTACCCTTGTCGTGAAAATGCAAAATGCAAAACTAAACGAAAATATGAGGATGAACACAGCACATTTCTGGAAGAATGGGAAGATGCTTACTTTTTTATTGAACGGAATAGCAAATCACTCTGTTTAATCTGCAATACTACAATATCACATTCAAGGCTTCAAATCTTCAGCCTCATTTTAGCCTCTCCAGGCTCATATGGACAAGGAGTTCCCCAAAGGTTCTGAACTACGCAAACACAAACTGAGCACCTTGAAAAGCCAAGTAAAAAGACAGTCTCAAATGTTTCAGCAATTGAACAAGCATGGAGAAACTGACACTTGCATCCTATAAAGTGGCCTGGAAGATTGTCCGTGCTTAAAAAAAACGTACAACGAAGGAGAGTTTTTAAAACAGTGTTTTGTGGATGTAATTGAAACCTTAGCTCCAGATAATAAAAAAATCCCACTGAGATTATCATCCCATCACTCCAACAAGGTAAGAAAATCTGTGATGTGGTTTGGAAATAACACCTGACTTATGCTTGTGTTAATATTTTAATAAGATAAGATATGCCTTTATTAGTCCCACAGTGGGGAAATTCCAGTATTGCACCGCACAGTTAAAGAACAGAAGGAAAATGGTACATGCAATAAAACAAGATAATAGATAAATAGCTTAAAATAATAAAAAAATAAACTAAACATATTCCATCAGTTTATATTATACAGGCCCTACATGTGTTTCTGAAGTCTGTTCAGTAGTTGTGTGTGTCAGAGACAGAGATGAAGATAAAGAGCAAATGTGTGTGTGTTTGATAGAGCGAGAGAAAGAGAGAGGAAGAGATGCCTGTGTGTGTGTGTGTGTGTGTGTGTGTGTGTGTGTGTGTGTGTGTGTGTGTGTGTGTTTATGTGTGTATGTGGGGGGTATCTGACCTCTGGGGTAGGTGCTGTGTTAACTCTGGCTAAGCTGCATTTGATGTGTGTGTTGAGGGTGGACACTTATCTTGAAATGAACAGAAGTACAATGCTTGATGTTGTTTTGTAAGGAGAGGAGTGTTTTATGGGAAGTAATATGGTTGTAATTGTGTGTGTCTGTGCGTCGTATGGCTCTTGACTGTTACAGTTGAAAATTTTGTCTCTTTGTACCTAACTTGTTCGCCACCCCTGACGTAAGCGAACAGACAACAGTTGACATACGCTCCATGGCCCCATTTCAGCACAGCCTTTACGGTCCACAGAGGCTACACGGAGGAGCACCCTTCATCGGCTGGGCTCTTCAAAAGGTGCAGTCGTTGAATTGGGACACGACTGTAGCAAAACAAATGCCCAACTGCTCTGAGTGGAATGTCAGCTCGAGTTTCATTTAAAACACTGAAAAAACTGCAGAACACGTGGCTCCTTGTTGTTTAATGTTAATGTGATCAACAGAGAAATCTGTCTCTTCTCCCCATCTGGGAGTACGACATCGGATCTCAAAACTACTCTTTGATTGTATTATATTTTGCAATGAAATATTCAAAAGATAAATTCACAAATGTTAAACTGTTTGCTTTAAATTGCTTTAAATTCGTTAACCTGCCCTCGTCTATGGTAAATATGATTGTCCTATAGAATTTTACGTTGTCATCTCCACAAAAACACAGGAATTCCAACACAAGACCCATTCACAGAAAACCTCATTCACATTTGTCCTCCCATAATGCTCCCTCCTTCCTATGACATCCTGACATATATAGCCTTGTGCCTTGTGCTTAAACATGTGCCTGATAATGAGATGCTCTGAGATGTCTTAACCTCTGTGTCGTCTCTTGGCTCGGTTTGGAGGAGATAGATTCGTATTGGTGAATGACGCAGACAGATTGGGCATTAGCGGGGCTGACATGAGAGCACAAACGCCTGACGCAGGAGGAGATACAGAAGTAGGACGAAGCAGATTACACAGACAGAAGCGTGCAGCTGACGGCCATTTTGTGACTGTTAAGCAACTGTTAAGAAGCATGAAAGGGGTTATGGTGAGGAAAATATATCTTTCCATATTTGTTTTATAAAGAGGATATCAGAACTAAACTATCATTTTTTTTTTTTTTTTTTTTTCAGTGATACATGTGAAACGAAGGAATTCACTGATCACACACACAGACTGTATAAAGAAGTGGACTAAGTGAGTGTGACGTCACCCATAGAATTTGGCTCCAGTCAAACGAAGCTCATCGAGGCTAGTGCAGTTAGAGGGGTGAATTTAGAGCTGAGTTCCATATTTGGAATTCCGACAACAAGTGTCTCAGCAACCAAACAGCCAATCCGGAGCGAGGCTGTTGAAGGTAACATCTCCTCACATACAGCTGGTTTAGTCGGGAGTGAGTGCTTAGCAATGCTGTCAATCAAACCTGTTGCTAATGCTAGCGGCCTCTGGGAAAGAAGGTCTTTGTTTTGTCTGTTATTAATGTTCATATCTTGATTTATGAACACAATAGCAAAATAAAAATACCAGCATCATGTAGAGTGGGTTAATACGAACATTTTAAGCCCAAAATGACGAGCCTGACAGCAGCAGTCACGCAGAGAGGGGCGACAACACTGGCTGGCAGGTTAGCTATGTCCATTTATATATACAGTCTATGATCACACAGCCTTTACAAACAAAATGAAATTTCTCTCCCCTCAGAATAACAGACTTTAGTGCTTTGCTGATTGATTCTGCAGAAATCCGCAATGTTTTTCAGTCTGTTGTGATTGTTGTTGTTGTTGTTTTTTTTCCTTTTTCTTTTTGCAGCCATATTTCTTTTGATATGGATGGGCCATGCATGTCCCAGATTGTCTGACTATTAAAATACCTCAGACTCTAAAGTGCCTATAATTGCTATTTTCTGATCTATGAAATGACAGAACATTATCACAAACATACCTGTCGTTTTGTTTTGTTTCATTCATACATGTTTAACACATAAACCCTGTATATTTAGTTCTTCCCTCAAACCGAAACACTCTGCTACACCTTGTGATGTCATGTGGTAATACAGGAAGTGCTCCACTGTGTTTTTAAAGTTCATACACCTTCATTAGAGTCATTTGGATGATTTCTGCTCTTTAAATGCCAATCTACTACTGAACTAAAGGTAAAAGGAGCTGTTAACTTGAAAACCACCACTGTATGACATCATAAGGTGGAACCGAGCATTTTGAGCTTGGGAGATGAAGACAGACTAATAATGCAGGATTACTCAAACATGTGTGAATGAAACAAAACAGAACATTGGGTACGTTTTTGAGGACATAGCCACATTATAACATGAATAATAGCGCACAAGAATCTATTTATTGCAATATGGGACCTTTAACTGGTGAAATTAATGTATGGGATCTAAATTATAGCAGAAATAACAGACATATGATTGTGATTGTGTTTTTGTCTCTGTCTCTGTTTCTCCAGTGTCCCAGCAGCACAGTCCGCTCATGCTCACACGTATTGGACTTGGGGCGAGTCACCGGTCCACCTCCATGTGCCTGTGTTTGGACAATGGGCCGATGCCAAAGTGCCCGGAGAGAACCTTTTGGTAACGCAGTCTGCCCATCTGTGTTCAGGTTCACTGCACATTCATATGGGTCTGGGAATGTCCAGCAGATGCCATAGGAACTGCATCAGTGAAAAGAGTAATAGTAGATTAAAGATGAATGGTGTAACTTGCACATATTTGAGACATACACTTAAAGCATTTTGGTATACATTTCTTGTTTGATTATGTCAATTAATTTAAATTAAAAAATTGTTAGTAGTAGGGTGGTGGTCCCTCTATATAAGAAGGGGGGCCGGAGGGTGTACTCCAATTACATGGGAATCACACTCGTCAGCTTTCCCGGTATATATGGCCACTGCTGAATGAAAAAAAACAGAATGTTTTAGTCCATTATAAGAAAGTAAGCAATATTACATTTATATATTGTCCACACAGGGTACTATAGAGGAAAATTCGACCGGTAGTCGAACCGCGGATTCAGGAGGAGCAGTGTGGCTTTCATCCCGGGTGCAGAACCCTGGACTCTGGACGCTCTATACTCTCCATCGGCTCGTTGAGGTTTCATGGGAGTTTACCCAACCTGTCCACGTGTGCTTTGTGGATCTGAAGAAGGCATCTTTTAGGGGTGCTTCAGAAGTATGGGGTCCGGGGCTCTTTGCTAAGGGCTGTCCGGTCCCTGTATGACCGGAGCAGGAGCTGTGTTCATTGCCGGCAGTAAGTCAGACCTGTTCCCGGTGCATGTTGGACTCCGCCAGGGCTGCCCTTTGTCACCGGTTCTGTTCATTATATTTATGGACAGAATTTCTAGGCACAGTCAGGGGCTGGAGGGGGTCTGATTAGGGAACCACAGGATTTCATCTCTGCTGTTTGCAGATGATGTTGTCCTGATGGCTTCTTCGAGCCAGGACCTGCAGCAGGAACTGGGGCGGTTTGCAGCCGAGTGTGAAGCGGCTGAAATGAGAATCAGCTCCTCCAAATCCGAGGCCATGGTTCTCCACTGGAAAAAGGTGGTTTGTCTTCTCCGGGTGGGTGGTGAGTCTCTGCCTCAAGTGGAGGAGTTCAAGTATCTCGGGGTCTTGTTCACGAGTGACGGAAGGATGGAGCGTGAGATTGACAGGCGGATCGGTGCAGCGTCTGCAGTGATGCGGTCGCTGTATCGGTCTGTTGTGGTAAAGAAGGAGCTGAGTCCAAAGGTAAAGTTCTCGATTTACGGGTCAATCCACATTCCTACCCTCACCTATGGTTATGAGCTCTGGGTAATGACCGAAAGGACAAGATCGCGGATACAAGCGGCCGAAATGGGTTTCCTCCACAGGGTGGCCGGGCACACCCTTAGGGATAGGGTGAGGAGCTCAGTCACACAGGAGGAGCTCAGAGTAGAGTTGCTGCTCCTACACATTGAGAGGAGCCAGTTGAGGTGGCTTGGGCATCTGTTCCAGATGCCTCTTGGATGCCTCCCTAGGGAGGTGGCACATCCCATCGAGAGGATGCCCTGGAGGGTCTATGTCTCTCGGCTGGCCTGGGAACGCCTTGGGGTCCCACCGGAGGAGCTGGAGGACATGTCTGGAGTGAGGGAAGAAAAAAGGTATTTTTTTATGTTTAAACCATTACTCAAAAAATCTAATTTCACCTTGCCTTTGAAGTTTCTTAGAATTAGCACACTTTTGTTTTTGCTGATATCTATTTGCTTATATTATACAATAATTATATATTCAGAAAATGTAATAAGATATTGATATACTGTTGTTATTTCATGTGTTAAAGGTACAATCTGTAACCTATCACCTACAAGATAACATGGGAACAGAAAGTTAAAACCTTAGGAAGACTGTCTGGAGCTGGAGCCAGATACATTTTATACCATACAGTGGGATACTGGAAATAGGCCTGGATGAGGTCTGTGGAGATGCAAGCACACCCAGAGTAAGGAAGGATGATTATAAACCATGTCTATGCCAATGTGAGTTCACATTCACATTTATTTGGCCATACATGTGTTTATACTAATGCCATTGACTTTCTTTCTGGAGTTAAGCACTACTTTGCTACTCTATATACATCTTTATTAGTGGTTATATGATATTTACTTTCACTTCTCTGTAATTGTCTATCTCCAGATTTTTTCACATGTATTTGAGCAAAATTAGATTTGGCCCAGTACTGAAACTTTGTATAAGTAGCTCTTGAGACCACGATAAGTCAACTGTATACTATCTGCATGTAATTATAAAGCATTTTACTGTCCGATAATTAGGTAGTGCATGTTAGTATGTAGCTGATAGCTTTACTGTCATGGCATGAATCTCTAAAAGTTGTGAAAAGTGCTTATAAACTCATCACAGTGAATAATTGGGATGCTCTGAACGCATAAGGTTAGGGAAGGAATAACTTTGGACCACTGCAAATGATTGAAAATGAGCTAGTCCTGTTTTTCACAGTTTTCAGAAGGTAAAAATCAGGTATAGGAACTTAAAGTCTGTCCCTTGTCTCCCATCTTCCTTAATCTCCTCAAAAGAATACTGTTTAAAGAGTACACATCTTGGACATCTTCAGGTTAGCATTTATTTCTATTATTTATTTATTTTTTATTTTTTTTGACAATCTCTTTAAATATATGTAAAAAAAAAAAAAAAAAAAAGGAACTCTCGCATCGACCCAAGTCCTGCCGCTCTGCTCTCTTGAATAATCTCCCAAGGCCATATATTATTGCTTTAATCTTATTGACCTACTGTACAAACCTGGCAGAGAGGAGGACATTAAAAGGAGTCGGCGATCGATTGGAGAAGCTTTAGCTATAGGAGGGTTGGGAAAAGTGACGTATTCGACCTTTATTTTGATGTATTTTGCTAGAGGGGCTCTGCAGACTGGCCACAAGGCTACGTCTCTTTGAATCAAAATCAGCAGCAAATGAGACACTGTGTTCACACATCTATTTACATCTGTCACCGAGGGAGACGGACACTAAACATGTTACTGATGTCAAGACGACTCACCATGTTTCACCACAGAGTTTTGATTGTTGCTATGGTTTCGGTGCATACACTTAAAGAGGGTGTATTTTACTTCGATCAGGTATTGACTTCAAACACCTAACTTATTAAGATCACCATGTTACCTTGTTATATTTGCTTTTGGCCCCACCTGAAAGAAAACGTGGACCTAGGTCGAGAGTAGAAGAGCCAAAAAAACAAACCAAAGGTTCAAATGAATTTGGCTTCACAGAAGGAGACAGAAAAACCCAAATTTGTTCCAGCTCCTATTCCTGAAGTTCCTCTGGACCCAGAGAATGGAGCAGTGGGCACAGGAGGATGCACCCAAGCAGGCTGCAGGACAGGAAGACAGGAAAGGAAGTCCCTCATCCAATGTTCAGGCTCCTCCACAAACCCAGGCCCCAACACCAGAACCTGAGCCAGAGGAGAGTGCCCCTGCCCCCCGCCCAACTGGAATCGCCAACGAGAAAAATGGCTGCCAGTCTAACAAATCCCCTTTTCTCGCGCTCCTCCCTCAAGTCCTTCTTCCCTCACCTCATTCCTCTCAACAAACAGTAGACGTTAAGCCCCAAACCACTAATGCCTAAATTAATTTAGCTCTCCAGTAGGGGGCAGTCTAAAGTTGATGACAGACGGTACAGTATTATGAAGTTTAAGAGGAAAAATACTGTTGTCTTAGATAAACTATATCTTTGTTCATTCAACAATGTAATATAGTTTGTTTGAGAGTTCAGTGGGCCTTTCTCGTGAGCTTTCAACTAGACAAAAAATGCAATCTGACATCATCGTAGCAAATTTCCCACAAGAATTGGCCAATACTAAATTCAAATTCTCCCCAAACCATAAGCACCCCTATCCCCTTTTCCCCTTTAAAAAATAAAGAAAAATCCCCCACCTCAAAATGAGTACATGAAGTGCTTTAAACAAGATATTTATACAATGAATTATGTAGATTTTTCAGCTCATGAAGATTGAATTGCATTCTCGGATTTTGAAACCTGATAAAGCCAATGGCTCAATTCTGATTTTATATTTTTGTATTGACGTAATTGTAATGCACCAAGTGGCCACTTTATACACTGCATTTTGACTTTTTAAAATGACAACTCATCGTTCCTTAGACCTATAACCAGTGGTGGGCCATCAAGGCCAGCAAGGGAAAGGAATTGATTTTATTTTCATAAATATGCAAACAAAAATATTCTCTATTCTCTGTTCTCTTTATGTCAGATTATATCCACCTCGTTGAGTGGCTTCCAATGTTGTTTATTGTTGTAGAGTTTTTATCCAATTATATTTCAGCTAGCCTGTGTTGTCAGGCAAATTTCATTTTCCTGGGGCCTTTAGAATAAAGAGAGCAGGCCCCATCCACTGTAAGTACACACAGACACAGTCAGTTTTAATAGCCAATCAGATCTCAATTCTGCATTTCAGGGTCAGCTAGAAGGTCCTACGCAAACTGGACATGTGAGTTTATACCTAAATAATTATAATTAATTATAGTTACAAAATATGATCTGCAAGACCTTGACACCTGTCAATCTATGTTCTTTCAGCTCTACAAAGAAGAAGAGGAGATGGAAAAACAAAGTGTCTCCGCTCTGCACAGGACCACCCGCACCAAGTAAGACTCTCTTAGCTTTAGCATCACTGACTGTGTTCACATGCACATCTGATCTTTGTCAGATTTATGGAGGTATCAGATTACAGAAATTTTACAGGAAGAGGAAATGTAAAAAAAAAAAAAAAAAAAAAAAAATGAAGAGTTATTTCAAAATTAACTGTACTTTCAAATAAATTTTTTATTTTTATTTTTTTTGTTAAAAAAAAAAAACAACTGATTAACTGCCACATATCATCAGTTTTCTCTTGGCCATATAAACAAAAACAAAAAACCTGATCTAAATATTGGCTTTTCTGATTTTACTGGCCATTTAATGTACCCACAGTTCTGACAGCATGACGGGGTTTGCTCATATATGTTTCTGTTTTAGGTCGTCCTGCCTGGCCAGAGAAGAAGAGCCGTTTACAAAAGATCTTCGCCTGGTTTAAACGGCTCAACTGCTTCTCCTGTGGAACAGAGGAATAAGCTGGGCACTCCTCTGTTCAGCCTTGTTTCTCTTCTTTCTTTAATTGGCTCTAAATTTTGGAAATAGTGAACAAAAACATGAGAGGGGGGTTTGAAGAACAAGGTGGCCATCAAAACTGACTGTAGTTTGCACTGGTACAATGCAGGATACAGTCTGTAGGTGGTCACTTTGTTGAATCCCCCTTGTGGTCAATACAAGAATAAAATAGAGGGTTGGATAAAAACAACAGCAAAGGAAGAATTGTAGAAACCAACCCCAAAGCAAAGTGCACCCTGATCATTAGCCCCAGTTAAAAGAGACATGTCCCAAACACAAGTGGGACTGTGTCTATTGTTTGGCTGGAGCTGATGCCGCCTGTCCGTCCAGGGAGTGGATCCCTCCTTCTGCGGCTCTCCCTGAGGTTTCTCTCTGAGTTTTTCCTCACCCTGAAGGAGGGTCTAAGGACAGGGGACAGGGGACACTGTAAATGACCACGATAGAATGATTCGGGCTTGGTGACGACTTAATTCGAATCTCATTTATTGGCACTTGTGCTAAGGGATTTCTCCAATTAGTAGTTACTATTTAATAAATTAGTAGTAACTACTTAGTTTATATGTGTTAATTAAGTAGTTACTTTGTCTGAATCATTCTTAATGAATTATTTGATCACCATGACTCAAGCCTTTTTTCATCGTTTAATAAAAATAATTTTCTCAAAAATCTATGTGTTGTTGTTGATGTAACACACACATAGAACTCTTGGTTGCTATGCCGACAAGTTGATGTGATGTTTTATTGGTCAGTCACTGGTCTGTTTTGGAGACTGGCTCTGGTGAGTTGAGACTGGTGTTGTTTTGCTCTTGTTTTACGGCCTACAGTCACCCTTGTGTTCAGAAAACAAAGATTAAACTAGAGGAGGACACTCTCTTCACTCCCCTGTGCCATTAAAACCCCGAGATATGACGGCAAAGCTGATTGGGAAGCATTTGAAATGTTGGCCCAGGCTGCAAGATGGTCCATGGAAGAGAGAGCCCTCCAATTAGCCTTGAGTCTCACTGAGGACTTACAGATGTGGCACCTGGAATCAAGGTCTACACATCAACAAACCTAAAGTCATTTTAAGGACATACTGTAATTGTGAGAGCAGTACATGCTTATTGGTTTTTAAATGCTCCTGAAATTAAGTGTTGCTTGACTAGCCTTCATTTAGGTGATGTTGTTATGTGTAAGTGGGACATCACTAAAGGTCCAAGGGTGAAATGCACGGCCCACCACTGGATTTTAGTGAATGTGCCTGAAGTTTAAAAACACAGTGGAGCACTTCCTGTATTACCATGTGACATCACAAAGTGAACAGAGCGTTTTCTGTTTGAGAGAACTCAACCTAAATATGCAGGATTTGTTAAACATATGTGAATGAAACAAAACACAACTCCAGCTCTGTTTGTGCTGAAGAAACATTATAACACACATTAGAAAATAGTGTGATATGGTACTTTTTAGTTTGTAATTTATAAGTAATCAACTTTACATGGAAATGAGTGGCCCAGTGGAAAAACACTTTCAGAGACGAAGTATAAAGGGGACCTAAGCTCGGACAGACAAGAAGTTAGGAAGTTTGTGGAAGTTTGCATTTTGTCCTTAAATAGCCTATACTTTTAGTAAGAATTCCATGTTAGGTATTGAGACCCTAGAGAGGTGACCCAGCTCTCAGTAAAAATGATTTTCAAGGTAGTTTTTAGCAAAAAAACCAAAACAAAACACTTGGGATTGGATGAATATTGATACTTTGCAGTGACATTGCACTGGGGGTGATGTACATGCATCTGTATGCTGGAATGCTCAGCAATTACCATGGAGACACAATTAGCACACATTATCAAACACTGTCAATGCTATTTGAGAGAGATTTGTTTAACAGCACAAATCAACTCACATGTTTCAGATGCAGCCACTCATGGTCCTTTATTTTGTACTCATTTTATAGATAAATAGATGATAAATGATGATAGATAGATGGAAGGATGGATTGATAAATAGATAGATGGATGGAAGCCCCTTATGAAGAACACCATGTTCGAGCACAAGGATGTCCATCAGTGCACGTGGCACCAGGACACTCTAGGTCGGAGGTTGATGATCAATTTTGTTGTCATGTCATCTGATCTCCGGCCGTGTGTCTTGGACATTCGGGTGAAGAGAGGGGCTGAGCTGTCAACTGATCACAACCTGGTGGTGAGTTGGATCCGCTGGCGGAGGAGGAAGCCGGACAGACCTGGGAGGCCCAAGCACATCGTAAGGGTCTGTTGGGAACGCCTGGCGGAGCCCTCTGTCAGAGGGGTCTTCAACTCACACCTCCGGGAGAACTTCTCCCTGATCCCCGGGGAGGCTGGGGACATGGACTTGGAGTGGGCCATGTTCTCCACCTCTATTGTCCATGCGGCCGCTCGTAGCTGTGGTCATAAGGTCTGCGGTGCTTGTCGCGGCAGCAATCCCCAAACCCGGTGGTGGACACTGGAAGTAAGGGATGCCGTCAAGCTGAAGAAGGAGTCCTTTCGAGCCTTGTTGGCTCGTGGGACTCCTGAGGCAGCCGATGAGTACCGCTAGGCCAAACGTGCTGCGGCTCGTGTGGTCGCAGAGGCAAAAACTCAGGGTTGGAAGGAGTTCGGGGAGGCCATGGAGGACGGTCCATCCGTCGGACGGTCTCAAAGAGATTCTGGCAAACCGTCCGATGCCTCAGGAGGGGGAAGCAGTGTTTTACCAACACTGTTTACAGTGCGGGTGGAGAGCTGCTGACCTCGACTGGGGATGTTGTCGGGCGGTGGAAGAAATACTTTGAGGATCTCCTCAATCCCCCCGTCATGTCTTCCGAGGAGGAAGCAGAGACTGGGGATGCGGAGGCGGACTTGACCATCATCCTGGCTGAAGTCACTGGTGGTTGGCAAGCTCCTCAGTGGCAAGGCTCCGGAGGTGGACGAGATCCGTCCTGAGTACCTCAAGTCTCTGGATGCTGTGGGACTGTCTTGGCTGACACGTCTCTGCAACATCGCGTGGCGGTCAGGGACAGTACCGCTGGAATGGCAGACCGGGGTGGTGGTCCCTCTGTATAAGGAGGGTGTGTTCCAATTACAGGGGATTCACACTCCTCAGCCTTCCCGGTAAGGTCTATTCCAGGTTACTGGAGAGGAGAATCCGACCGATAGTTGAACCTCGGATTCAGGAGGAGCAGTGTGGTTTTCGTCCCGGTTGTGGAACATTTGTCCAGCTCTATACTCTCCATCGGGTCCTTGAGGGTTCATGGAAGTTTGCCCAACCAGTCCACATGTGTTTTGTGGATCTGGAGAAGACATTGGACCGTGTCCCTCGTGGTGTCCTTTGGGGGGTGCTCTGGGAGTATGGGGTCCGGGGCTCTTTGCTAAGGGCTGTCCGGTCCCTGTATGACCGAAGCAGGAGCTGTTTTCGCATTGCCGGCAGTAAGTCAGACCTGTTCCCGGTGCATGTTGGACTTCTGTTCATTATATTTATGGACAGAATTTCTAGGCACAGCCAAGGGCTGGAGGGGGTTTGGTTCGGAAACCACAGGATTTCATCTCTGCTGTTTGCAGATGATGTTGTCCTGATGGCTTCTTCGAGCCAGGACCTGCAGCAGGCACTGGGGCAGTTTGCAGCCGAGCGTGAAGGGACAGCTGGCATGAGAATCAGCTCCTCGAAATCCGAGGCCATGGTTCTTGACCGGAAAAAAGGTGGTTTGCTCTCTCCGGGTGGGTGGTGAGTCTCTGCCTCAAGTGGAGGAGTTCAAGTATCTCGGGGTCTTGTTCATGAGTGAGGGAAGGATGGAGCGTGAGATTGACAGGCGGATCGGTGCAGCGTCTGCAGTGATGCGGTCGCTGTATCGGTCCGTTGTGGTGAAGAAGGAGCTGAGCCCAAAGGCAAAGCTCTCGATTTACCGGTCAATCCACACTCCTACCTTCACCCTATGGTCATGAGCCCTGGGTAATGACCGAAAGGACAAGATTGCGAACACAAGCGGCCAAAATGGGTTTCCTCTGCAGGGTGGGTGGGCACAGGGGATGAGCTCGGTGTAGAGCCGCTGCTCCTACACATCAAGAGGAGCCAGTTGAGGTGGCTCGGGCATCTGCTCAGGATGCCTCCTGGACGCCTCCCTAGGGAGGTGTTCTGGGCATGTCCCACCGGTAGGAGACCCCGGGGAAGACCCAGGACACACTGGAGGGACTATGTCTCTCGGCTGGCCTGGGAACGCCTTGGGGTCTCACCGGAGGAGCTGGAGGACGTGTCTGGGGTGAGGGAAGTCTGGGAGTCCCTGCTTAGACTGCTGCCCCCACGACCCGGCCCTGGATAAGCAGAAGAAAATGGATGGATGGATGAAGAAAGAGACAGAGGTAGGTAGGTAGACAGACAGACAAGAAAGAGAGCGAGATATAGATATATAATATTATCTACAAAATGGATTTAAACAGCATTCTTTTAAGAGCCTGTGATCAATCCAAACATTCATGGTTTTAATTAGGTTTTTGGTTTTCAACAAAAACAATGAGAGTGACTCATTTAAGAAGAACATTGGCTAATGCTCGCTAGCTTGCGATTGTCATTTTATATGTAAGAGACTTGTTTAATAGCACAAATCATCCCATCTATTGTAGCTCCATCTAAGTCAGTTCTTTCTGGTCAGATTGTGTTAAAACAAAGCTCAGATTAAAGTCTAACAGAGCCTCAGACAGAGCAGTGTCTACATTTAGCGTCACATCCTCAGGGGATGTCGGTGACATCAGCAGCAGTATCAGTAGAGTATGTTACGCTGTGGAACACTCCAGGCAAAGCAATAACATCTTCATGAACACAGCTGGTGGCGGACCCCCATCAGGACTGTTACATTTTTGCCTTTAAGATATTTTTTTACAGAATCAGAAAGTTTTATATCCACTGTCTGTTAACAAAATTCAGTTTGTGCTTCTACCATATGGGCAACAAAGCAATGGATAATAGCAGCAGAATATACACGATGATAAAATAAAGTCATACAAAAAATGAGGTGTTAAAGGGCCTGTAGGACACAACTTTCTGATCTATGTTCTAATGTTGTTTCCTCATCACAAACAGACCTGGAGTTGTGTTTTGTTTTATTCTCTGTTCCACCTTGTGATGTCATGTGATAATACAGGAAGTGCTCCACTGTGTTTTTAAACGCTGTACACCTTCACTAGAATCATTTGGACCATTTCAGCCCTGGAATTGCAAATCTCTATTGAACTAAAGGTAAAACTACAACTTCATGACATCACAAGGTGGAACAGAGCATTCGGAGCATTAGAGATGTAGACAGACTAATAATAAAGTGCTACTCAAACATGTGTGAATGAAACAAAACACAACTCCAGTTATGTTTTTGATGAGGAAACATTATAACATGGCTTAAATCTCACAAGAGTCAATTTTGCGTAAAATAGGACCTTTAAATAAAAGCAGACTGAATATTAATACAAAAACATGGACAGAACAACCACTAGAAGTATTTATTTTTCCCCTCGCTTATTAAACCCTCCTTAAGAATCACACATCTCCTGTTTTTGCCCGGGAGCTGCTCTTCATATAAATGTAAGGTGGCCAGATTTTCAGAGATCAACAAGCAGCCAAGTGTATAACCCCACAGAGCGTATTTGTATTAGCATATTTAACATCAATAATGACTTTCAAACAGTTTCTGTAGGCTGTAGACATTACTTTTATAATGCGATGTGTCTTGAGCCTGCCCAAAAAAAAAAACTGCAACGCACAGTCTCAAAATTTAGAAGCAACTTTCCAAACAAACAAGCCCAAACTTGGCAACTCTGGTGGTGACATGTGCAGAGGGCGACGTTTATTAACCCGATCAGGACAGTGGACTCACATGGAGCTGCACAGTGTTACTCTGTGTTTATATCTGAGGATTATGGGACTAACGATAAACATTTTATATTCACACCTACGGGACCTATAGGGTTATATAAGAAACAGTGGGAGGGAGATCAGATTCAAAAGACAGGCATAATATTAAAGGGAGTTTGAGCTAGTGTCGACACCAAAATGTCCAACTTGATTTTGATACTAAGGAATAGACTCGATACTCAATACCACAAAGATAATAAAAAAAACTCTTTCTTTAGACAATAGAATTTGATTTTCAACATTAAATGTTCGTACTTTTGTTGATTTTCCCATGTGCCTTATATCTGTGTGTCATTTTTAATAACCTATTTGTTCATTATGAATTAACGCTGCACTGTGTAACTTTTCTGGCATGAGTTGGTCACCTGCTTACCTCCACAGATATTAAATTGCTTTGCCCAGAATATTCCGCAATCTCGCATTAAGTCTCCATTCTTAGTGTTTGTAGGAACGCTTCTTCATAGATCTGACCTGTAACTTGGACTGATGATGTTGTCTTCTTGTTTTCATAAAGGTAGATAAGTCTAATGCCATATTGGGAAACATTCAAGCTAAAACATCTCCATGGAAACAAGCAGGAGGCAATCTCTTCAAAAGAAATGTTGCATAGTGTACTTGTTCATTAATGCTATTCAAAGTGTAGTTATTACAAAGTGTTACCAATTTTAGAACACAATATTTTGTACCTGACACTGAAAATCAGTTTTCAATCTCTGACTCCACTCTGTTGTTTCGGTCAGTGATGAAAAGGGCCATTCTCTCAAAGTATTCCTTCAGGAACATCTTCTGCCACGTTTGCTTCCACATTTGCTGTCTGCATAGTCGTCCAGGTGTGATCTATATCAAAAGAAGTTTAAATCTGTCAACTGGACATATTGTTGTATGAGTAAAGATGTTTTGCTGCTCATCCAAGCCGCTTCTTCAGTTCTGGTCAGATTACTGGTGGACACTGTCATATATCTACCTCAGGGGAGGGGCTAACTACACTGAAACTGTAAACATCTATTGTCTCCAATGATTTGTCCATTTAACATATTTAAATTTCATCTTTTGCTATTCCACATTTGCCATAAAAAGTCTGTAGCATCTCAGACGTCTACAGGTAGCTCCTTAGCTCCATGCATGGTCTCCATGGATACAAGAAACATAAAACAAACAGCTCATTTCACACAACCGTACTTACTTATCCCAAGATATGATGTTAAAAACTGAACTCAAAAAACGAAAAACTGCTCAGTATGTCAGCCAGGCAGCCACAAGAGCAGCATTTGGAAAGAAAGCGCCACATCTTTCCTGCGGTGGTACTTGCAGGCAAATGTTTATAGCTGCTAGATGTTAAAAAAAAGTGTAACTTCAAATTGAATTGTGTTTTGTGAAGATTGGTTTTACAGCAGGAGGTCAATCAGGATGTGGAGTGACTCATTAGGCTACACAGCTCAATGTCCCACTGGTGTTTTCTCTTAGATTTTAGTCGGATGCATTTAGCCACACAATACACAACAACTAAAATGCACTTTGTCGCTCCATCTGACTTAAAGATTCACTATGTAACTTTTCTAGTTGGGGGGTCTGCCTGATTGTCGCCATGGGGATGTTATTGCTTTGCCTGGAATGCTGCGCAGTGCCTTGGAAAGTATGCATGTAGTAGTCTCATTGTCAGGTCATCTCTCCACAGATCTGACCGATGATTTTGCTTTTTGGTGTCACTATGGAGATGGATAAGTTTAATGTGATACTGTGGAACGTTCCATGCACAATAGGCTATTCTTTTAGTTAGTTTTCTCAAGTATTTTTTGTTCTTGACTAAATATAAGGTATTCTTTATTGTCCCTGTGTGGAAATTTGTCTTCTGCATTTGACCCGATCCTTCAGTACTGCTGGGTCAAATTGTCAGGAACAGTGGGACCCGTCTCCAGATCAGGGTCAGGACTACCTTGACCGCTTGAACCTGTTTTAGTTTGGTGGGATAAACCTCAGTACAGTTGTCCCTCACTATATCGCCTTTCATCTTTTGTGGTCTCGTTGTTTCATGGATTTTTCTGGTACAATTTCACATGCTTTTTTTTATTTTTTTACAGCAAATGAATGCACATTATGTTCTGCGTTCTGATTGGCTGAGGGACTGTAGACCATTGTCCATCAGTCTCCTCTGTGCCGTGTCTCCTGTACAGTACAGAATGTGTTCAGACAAATTTACATATATCTTGGATCACAGTGTGACTCTGAAGTGCTATGTTTGCAAGTTTTCTCCACAACAAAACCCACAATGTCGATTAAACGTTCTGCACTGACAAAGGCGCCGACGAAGGTTTGAACTTTGAGAGAGTTTAAACAAGAGAGAGAAATGTGAGAAAATGTTCAATGCCTGTGTGAGAAAAGTGTATGAAGTGTGTGGTGAGGGGTTTTACAGCTGCAAAACATATCAAATAAATGTAAAAAATAAAGTTGAATACTTTGCGGATTTCACCTATTGCGGGTTATTCTTAGAACGTAACCCCCGCGATAAATGAGGCATCACTCTACCCAGTAAAACACTGCGAGAACAAGCAAACTCCTCACAGAAAGGCCACATCCAGTCCGGGATTGAACCCTCACCTTGTGGCTGTTACTCTGCCTCTCTCCATCTGTCTCTGTGTAACTGACTAAGTATGTTTTTAAAGCAGTTAAGAGTTTCACCAAGAGCTCTGACCATAATTAGGAAATAATGCACTGGGCCTGAAAACACAACACAAGATGAACCAGGGGAATCAATCGCAATTACCAGCACCGCTTTGGTCCCAACTCCCAACACACTCACTGCTAACATAATGACTGTACAAAACTATGGTCTGCAGCACCACAATGAATACATCTGAATATTAAGCGTTCATTCCCAATCATTTCTGGTTGGAGAGTAACAGTGTTCCATCATTGTTAACTCAAATTTGTATTCTGATTAGTTCATCCATGTTTGAGTAATCCTGTATTGTCTTCCGTTTGAGGCTTGAGAGCTCACAAAATGTCTGTTTTCACCTACCCCCCATCCCTGCTCACTGCAGCAGAATCTTTTGGGTGTTGCGCAATCCACTAACAAAGAAATAACAAGAATAGAAAGTGATCATGGGACTCCATCGACTCTGGCTTCAATTTACTTTTTATTGAAAATCTGTCACCCCTCTCTCTGTAACTGCTGCTGTCAGACTCGTCATTTTGGTCTAAAAACGTTCGTATTAACCCGCTATTCACGATCCTGGTATTTTTTATTTTGCTACTGTGTCTGTAAATCAAGATATGAACATTAATAAAAGTGCCGTCTTTTCCCGAGGTCGCTCCCGAGTTTGATTTACAGCATTGGTAAGGAAAGGAGCATTACCTTCAACAGCCTCGCTCCGGATTGGCTCTTTGGTTGCTATGATACTCATGGTTGGAATTCCAAATATGAAACTCGGCTCCAAATTTGTCCCTGTAACTGCTAGCCTCGATGAACTTTATTTGACTGGAGCTGAACGCTGAGGGTGACGTCACTTCTTTACAGTGTCTGGTTGTCATAAAGCAAAATTCTGGTCACTTTTTTATTTTTTCTCACTTTGACTTTTCCATTTTAGTCCCAGTGCTAGTAGCTCTATTACACATTTGATGCTAAAACGGGCTAAAAGGGTGCTAATGCATTGGGAGTTTTGATGAAGAGCTAAAATATGGAGTGTTTTAACAGAAGAATGCATATGTTGATTTTGTTAAAGATATATTTATTTTTAGATAAATATTTGGTATTTTGTTTTAGAAAGTCGTCTGTGTCCTGTTCACTCCATGTTACCGTTTTCATTACCACCCTTCCCATTTTCCTATATTTATTAATTTGTATTGTTTATTTTTTGCATTTTGTATTATTATTATTATTATTATTATTATTATTATTATTATTATTATTATTATTATTATTATTATTATTATTAATTAATTTATTTTTTTTAATTTATTTTATTTTTTTTTGTATTTGATCAAAATTGGTATAAGCAGCTTTTGAGTTCACAGTATGTCCGCTGTGTGCTGTCTGCCTCTAACTATAAAGCATTTTACTGTCTGAGAATCAGGTGGTGTACGTTAGCATGCTAGTTGTTGTTAGCTTACCATCACAACACAGCGAAACTCCACTCTGCTTTCAAAAATGTATTAAAAGTGCTTATAAGCTCATCACAGTGAATAATTAGGATGCTCAGAAAGCATAAGGTCAATGAGGAATAACTGTGGACCTTTGCGGATCGTTTAAAATGAACAAGTTTAAAAAAAATAATCAGGAACAGCACATTTAATACTGCGAGCTAACATTTAATGAGCATAATCCATAGTGCAGAGAACGTTTTTAGAGTGAAATAACTATATATTTGAAATCAAAGTTCAAATATAAACCAAGGATCACTGCTTCTTATTGGATTTATTGGCATTTTGCAGTGAAATCCAGCCTCCCCATTCTTCAAATCCTCCCATGTCATTCTTATTGAAGTGGTGACATTATTATCAAACGTACTTGAGGAGAGCGGTGGGATTATGCAGATAAATATGGAGCTCAGACTTGGCCTAATTACACAGTCTTCAGTCTGGAGCTGTGGCCGGCCTCTCTGTCTCCATGTATTTAATATGACAGAGTCAATGGGATGTAAGCAGTCGAAAAACTAGCACATGGTTCTCAAATGGGGTCCTGTTATATAAAATTCTTCTGCTGATACTCTGGAGATGTTTGATGTTAATTCTTATTCTAGTTTTGTCTTCCTGAGTTACTCCTAGATTATTTCAGGGCTCAGTTCAAATGACTGTCTTGAATCGTGTGGCCTTTTTCATGCAGTAAAGTAAAAATGTGTTTTGTTATTGTAAAAGCAGCTATGACACTAAAACTCCACTCTGAATGCGAGGAATGTGTTAAAAAAGTGAGAAATATCTGTGGACCACTGCAAATACTTGAATTAACTAGTTCTTTATTCTTTATTTGTCAGCGACCATGTCCAAATTCATTAATGTTACAAAAGAAGAGATGATTTGTACCAGATTTAGCTACTGCTGCTTTCCATGTGCAGTCCCTGTGCAGGTAAACACACATTAAAATACACATTTCAGTAGAATTAAATTATAAAACTAACAGTTCACCATTGGCACAAGCAGTAAAATACAATAAATGTCCCCATGTTCAATACAGCATGTTTCGTACAGTCCAAACCAATTAAAAAAATCATTATGTGCAGGTTTTTACAGTGAGACAGAACAGAACAAATGAACCAGACTGATGTCGACACATTTGATTATCTAAAATGTACTTTTTTGTACTTTTTTTTGTAAAATCATTCAAATCTAAAGATGATTTCAGAGCCTGGAGCTGATTCCACCGTCTGATGGTTAGAAAAGAAAAGGCGACTGAACAAACTTGTCCGTAGATGTATAATCAAAATCCTGATAGGAAATCGCCATAGAAATATATTTGATATAATGGCAGGTTTATTATATCTGTGATAGATCTGCTCTTGTCTCCGCGATGACGTATCACGTACAACACATCAGCCACGATGTCCAAAAGTAGAGCCATAATCTAGTGCATCCATCCATCCATTTTCTTCCGCTTATCCGGGGCCGGGTCGCGGGGGCAGCAGTCTAAGCAGGGACTCCCAGACTTCCCTCACCCCGGACACGTCCTCCAGCTCCTCCGGTGGGACCCCAAGGCGTTCCCAGGCCAGCCGAGAGACATAGTCCCTCCAGCGTGTCCTGGGTCTTCCCCGGGGCCTCCTCCCGGTGGGACATGCCCAGAACACCTCCCTAGGGGGGCGTCCAGTAGGCATCCTGAGCAGATGCGCGAGCCACCTCAGCTGGTTCCTCTCAACGTGTAGGAGCAGCGGCTCTACTCCGAGCTCCTCCCGTGTGACCGAGCTCCTCACCCTATCCCTAAGGGTGCGCCCGGCCACTCTGCGGAGGAAGCCCATTTCAGCCGCTTGTATCCGCGATCTTGTCCTTTCGGTCATTACCCAAAGCTCATGACCATAGGTGAGGGTAGGAACGTAGATTGACCGGTAAATCGAGAGCTTCGCCTTCCGGCTCAGCTCCTTCTTTACCACAACGGACCGATACAGCGACCGCATCACTGCAGACGCTGCACCGATCCGCCTGTCAATCTCCCGCTCCACCCTTCCCTCACTCGTGAACAAGACCCCGAGATACTTGAACTCCTCCACTTGGGGCAGAGACTCACCACCCACCCGGAGAGAGCAAACCACCTTTTTCCGGTCGAGAACCATGGCCTCGGATTTGGCCTAATCTAGTGCAAATGAGCCAAAAGAAAAGTCTTTGGAGAGCTTTATAACAAAGGGGAAAAGGCCAGCTGAGGAGTCAGAAGAAGAGACTACGACCTCCAAGAAAAAGGAAGCTAAATTTAACAAATACCAGGAGTCCTGCTTAAAATATGGGTTTGTCGCTACAGGTGACTCACGCACAGAGTCCACTCTGCGTAATATGAGGGAAAAGCAAATGAGGCAATGAAACCTTCAAAACTGCTTAGGCACATGGAGACCAAGCACCTGGGATTAAACGATAAGATTTAGAGTTTTTTGAAGAAACAAACGTGAGCAAGAAGGAAAGAAGAAACAAGCACAGGGCTCACTCTGATGCAGCGGTTTGGTGAGTTGTATTTTTTATGCACTTAACTTATTTTTGCCATATTTATCTGCCACATGTAGAAGGCTGGTCCGTGAAAAGGTGGGGCTTAGTGTCTTGCCCAAGGACACAATGACAGCATTTATTTGTAGGAGCTGGAATCTTACTTGTGGGTCGGTGGATCTGACCGCTCAACCAGTGACGTCGAGAGTGGCATTCGAACCACCAACCTTCAGATTAGTGGACAAACACTTTCAGCAATAATATCTCCATAGAGACAAGCAGGTGACGGACCCTCTACCAGAAAAGTTACAAAGTGCACGTTTAATTCTCCAACTATGAAAGAGATCTGAAAAACAAGTCTAGTGACACTGGGTCAAAGGCGTTTAGACGTAGCTAGTCTGTAATAATAATAATAATAATAATTGAACCTGAAACCTTCCCGCTGTCATATGAGGACACACAGTGGTGACAGGGACCTTGCTCACACAGGGTTAAGAAATAAGGCTAATATTTTGTTGGAATAAATCGACAGGCAGAGAGTATTTCTGCTGGAGGCTTTGAGGTGCAGGGTGACCTCAAAGGAAGTGTCCCCTCTTGACCGCAATTACACGACTCGCTTTTTAACCAGCATATTTCCATGACATTCAGGGGGAAAAGAAATACGCAAATCAATTTAAGGTTAGAGGCAGATGTTTTGCCATTTCAACCCCAAAAGGAAAAACCTGACAAGATGAGAAATCGCTGAGCTTTAAACTTATACTTGATGTTTTTGGGTTTTTTTTTTTTTGATCTATGCATAAGGTAACTGCAACAACATTTAATATTTTTGCACTGAAAAAAAAAAAAAACTTTACTGATGGAGAGTTCGCCACCTGCTTTTCTCCTTTCTCTCCATTGTATTGCTTTGCCTGTAATGTTCCGCAGTATGGCATTAAATGTATCTATCTCCTTGGAATTGAGCAGGTGATGCCACAAGCCCAAGTTATACAGTTTGGATCTGTGGAGAGGTGATCCTGCTCACCATTGTTATTGAATACATGCTAGAGAGAATTCTTTAAAGCCATACTGTAGAACTTTACAGGCAGAGCAATAACATCTCCAAGGACACAAGTGGCTGACCCCTCTATAGTGCAACTTAAAAAAAATACAGCAAGCCTTGATTAAACCAGTGCTTCTCAATTATTTTATATCATGCCCCCCTATAAAGAAGAAAACATTTAAATAATTAAATTATTATTATATATATATATATATATATATATATATATATATATATATATATATATATATATATATATATATATATATATATATATATATATATATATATATATATATATATTTTTTTTTTTTTTTTTTTTTTATTTTATCCTTATTTGAACTATACATATTGTTGGAACAACTGGTTGAACCATTTGATACTGAAAAAATAAAATAAAATGTAATGAAATTTAAGTAAATATCAAATAAAAAATAAAATAAAATAAACACCAAATGAATACACTCAAATTAAATAAATATCAAAATAATACATTCAAATTAAATAAATATCAAAATAATACATTCAAATTAAATAAATATCAAAATAATACATTCAAATTAAATAAATATCAAAATAATACATTCAAATTAAATAAATATCAAATTAAAACAAGCAATTTAGCAATTTGGTACGCCACCTCATATGATGCTAACAGTGCTCGCTGGTTTAAGTGACATTCAGAATGCGGGATGATTGTTGTTAATATTTGGCACATTTATGCTGAAAAAACTCCAGCGTCTTGAGGTGTAATGAGGCGTCTTAACTTATTTGGCTTCATACTGTCCGCTGCCAACATTTTCAGACACAGCAGACACCGGTCTGTCCTTGTGTCCCACCGGAGTCACGGTGAAGCCAAGTGCTCCATACTCTTCATCAGACTTCCTCATCTTACTTTTCGGGTGACTGTCGTGCGTCTCATTACCTCCGTTTATCTCCGCGTTTCTTTTCATCCCTGTTAAAATGTTTTCCATAGTGTCTCTTTAGCAAAAGTGTTTCTTGTTCACTGTCCTGTGTCTCGATCTGTTCGCTCTCTCCTGTTCTTTGCTGTGTGCGCTGTCTACAGTATCTACAGTGTCATACGCAGAGTCATACACGTCCCTCCAGGCATCTCACCGCGCCCCACTGTTTGAGAACCACTGGATTAAACGATGATTAAACTCGGTAGTTTCTTTCTCATATCGGAAGTCCCTAATATTAAAACACATAAACTCAATTGGTTCTGTGCAAAATGGCGTCTGGCTACTGTTAGCATCACGGCTTCCTGTCCTATTAAATCTAGTGTAAATATACGCTAAAAACACTAAATACTAAAACAATCAGGGCATGGACAGGGAGTTGGGAGTTGTAGGTGGATGTCACTGATCACTAAACACTTTTAAAGATAAATGAGGCGAATAGCCGGGGACACTTCTGTGATTATAAAGATCAGGTGTTTTTGTCTCTAACTCTGAGGCATAATAAATATTTAAAACAGGCCACAAACTGAAGTAATCTACTTAAAAAGTTCATTTAAATGTTAAAATGTTAGGTTCTTTAGTTAATATTTGAGTTTCTTATAAAAGTTAGCATTAGCTTTGAGGCACAGTGAGCTATCTAGTACACTGCTGAGTTCTGCGTTTTAATAACTCACTTTGCGTAAATGTATTTATTGTATTGTATTGGTTATTGTACTTCAGACAAATTTAGAAGTTTCAAGCTATAACATTTTAATTAAATAACGTAACTTGTTGCATTGCGGGTGTCATGCTAACTGGCTGGTGGTTAGCTTGGTAGCATCGCATTGATTTGTATAATGATTTGGTGTACGCTCTACAACAGATTCCATTTGTGACATTAACTTTATTGGAGACTGTGTTAGCTTGAAATCAGAGCTAGCGGTTTGCTCAATATAACATAATAGCCGGGACTATTTTAGGGGACGTGACACTGCAACTAGATTTTTGGAGCTCTCATGTTTCAGACACCAAATATCTGCAAGTGTCTTTACGATCAATAGTAATAACAATGCAATACCCAATCATTTTTAATGCACATAAACAGCCAGGCATTATAGAAAATCATTAGCGCATATTCAGGGCTATTGTCGGTGTATTGCAAAGTACTGTGACATTTACAAAGCTTGAATCTATCAGACCGTGGTAATGCCTGCCTTAACATGGTCGGATAAGTTTTATGCCTGTATTAGTCTAGACATCTGTTCTGTCAAAGTGAACTCTTGTCATAAACTGGGAACAATTGATACTCTGCAATGCCATCACGCATGGAAATGTATGTCTATGGTGGGAAGTTCAGCAGTTACCGTGGCGACAAAATAGCAAACACTGCTAAAAAAGTTCAGAAATAGTCTGAAATTCAAGAAAAAAGGTGTTTCAGTGTTTGAGAACTGAAAAAACTGCTTGCCTCTTGTAGCTTTATGGTCAGATTGTCAGTCTAGACAAGTGGTGGAATGTAACTAAGTAAAACTAGTAAAGTACTATTCTTAAGTACAAAATTTAGGTATCTGTATTTTACTTAAGTACATTTTAAAGTGGATAATTTTACTTCACTACATTTGAGAGGAGGTATCTGTACTTTCTACACTACTACATGTTTGAACAGGACTGAACAGTAAAAGTATTTTTCATTATTGTGTGAGATATCCAGAAAAGGCTGAGAGGTTTATTTTTAACATATTCATACTGTATTTTCCGGACTATAAATTGCACTGGATTATAAATTGCGCTGGACTATAAGTCGCATTTTTGGGGGAAATTTATTTAACAAAATCTGAGATCAAGAACAGACATTTTATCTTTAAAGGCAAGTTATAATAATAACAATAAAATAGAGAACAAGAGGCTGAATAGCAGTACACCACGCTAATGTAACACAGACAACAAACTGTCTGGTATTTTTACGTAAAATATTAACAGTTAATCAGACATGATATGCTAAAGTAACACATGCGGCTTATGTATATTACATTAGACATTTGGCCTGTAACATGTAGCGAAGCATGAATGTGCAAGGCTCATTGTACAAATTGTTTTACACATGCATTAATTAAATTAATAATTTTATTACATTTCAGTTAAATAAACACAGCAGAAAAACTCACATTCAATTTTATCAAGTGCCAAAAGATCAACAATTTCTTGAAAAGGTAAATTGAACAAGGTTCATCCTTACCTATTTTAATATAATTTGGTCACGTTCGGCGGGCCGGATTAATGAACCCAAAGGCGGGTGTGGCCCCCGAGCCGTAGTTTGCCCATGTCTGGTCTAGACACATGTTCTGTCAAAGTGAACTGTTATTGTGAATGGGGAACAATAGGCGAGGACACACCTGGGGACGGATAATGCTAAGGTCACTTGTTTGGACTTAAACTATAGTAGATCTGTAGATTGTGTAACATGGAGCTGGAGACAGGTCAGAATTATATGGTGGAGTTTGCCGTTTAACTGTCAGATTGCAGATGTTTTGACCTGGTTTGTGATTAATATCTCTGTAATTACTGGGCTTTCCACATGAAACAAGCACAACTGGCACAAAGTTGACCATCTCTGTCAGCATAAATGCATAAAAGTAAAATGTTTTCGCAATAGCTTCAGAAAGTGGTTCCATTATCTGACCTGAAAGACGTGATTGTTGTCAGTCGAGAGGATTATATATAGGCCATAAGATTAAATTGACAGGTTTGTGTGGCTAATCCCAAACAAACAATGATAAGGTTCAAAGTTTGTGGGTTTTAAATTCAGATATTTCTTCCAAAAAAGAAGAAAACACGAATCTCCCATAAAGTTACATAGGACCCTGCAGTCCAAAAAATATTCTTGCAATATTTGTGAGTTGAAACTGGCTGCTGGTGGCTGGAGACTGGACCAATCACAGAACAGCATTATGGTTTGTGGGAAGATAAAGCTCCCGAGCGAACCAAAACAAAACAGGCTATTTTTATTTGAGTAAAATGTGAAGGTAAGCGCCTCGTGGATTTGTGGACAGGAAAGTTGCTTTACTCCCAAATGGATTTAAGAAAAGTTTGATTTTTCCGGCATTTCGACCAATCAGGTCCAAGTATGACAGCATCCTGATAACTCCCGATTGCTTTCCCCGCAGATGATAACGTGTACTGCTCCATTCAGAGTGTTACATATATCAATATATCAGGTTGTATAAATCCATTTTTAAACACTGATTGTATATAATGTAATACTTTCATTTGTACAGTTACAACAGCCCACAGACCTGTCAGGCTCCATGAAACAAATACTATTGTTCTTCCTCCTCCGAGCTGGTACTCTGGGGAGGCTGAGCGAGGAAGCCAACAGCTGCCTGCCCGGGTTCACAAACCTCTGGGAGCTGCGGGTGCCCTGTCACACTGAGTACATGTGGAAATGACTGGTTACCGTGGACGACGACCAGTGGAAGCTGTGCAGTCCTGATAACGAAACTGCCTTTGGGGGTTAGTAGCATTGAGGTTCAGAACTGTAACAAGGGACTACACCCCCTCACAGTCTGTAATTCATTCATCATATTATGTTTTATTGGATTTGTTTTGTTTAGTCCAACTATGAGCGTTAGATGAGTCTGGTATGGCTAATGCATATATAAGCTGGTAAGATAAATGTAGGTGTGAGGTTAAAGGTGCATTGTGTAACTTCTCTGATTGGGTTGATCAACTGCTTGTCTCCATGGAGATTTTGCCGCTTTGCCTGGATTGTTCCGCACAGAATGGCATTAAAACATAATTCAGCAGATTCCTCGAAATGCTATTGCGTGCGCAGGGTCCCCTATCTTTAGATTTAAACTGTAACTCTCCATGGAGATAGGTTTAATGTAATACTGTGGAACATTCCGGGTAAAGCATAGAGATGAACAGGGGGCTGTTTATCAGTAAAGTTGTGAACGTTTAAATAATTTGGGAATATACAGTATTAGAGGAGAGAAACCAAAGACATGTCAATCCAGAACTCAGAATGATGGGAAGTAAAGACAGTTTCCATAGCGATTACCAAAAAATCTTTGGAGTGGAGCAAAAGTCCTTAAAATGTTGCATATAACAGGAAGCTGCAACCCATGAACAAGGCTGTTGATGACTAAAGAAGGTGTTGGTGTGGTTTGGCACTAGCAAAATCTCTCAAAATGTTTAGGAGGAACTATATTTGAAAAGGCAGATTTAACCGTCTAGTCGCTCCAAAAACTCGCTGCTGCTGCTGTGCATATACATTTTAAGATAGATGGATTTGTTGCAGATTCATGGTCCAGAAAACAAACAGGCGGACGATATAAAAACGTAAAAGATAAGAGTGTTTCGACAGCTGATAAGTAGAGCAGATGACATTATATCCGGTTTGAGTCAGCAATAAAATCCCCATGTTACCTGATTTATTCAAACAGCACATACATTCAAACATTACAATTCCCGAAACAGCTCGCAGTGTATTTAGTCCAGTAATCCAAAATTTGGCTGACTTGGACATGATCAATCGATTAATCAACTAAAGGACTACGACTCCACAAATATCACATAAAGGTTGGTGATGATAGGAGATGGTTTGTGTTCTTTACAAAGACTGTATGAAGAAGTGGACTAAGAAAGTTCCAGTCAAATGAAGCTCATCGAGGCTAGCGGTTATACGGGCGAATTTGAGTTCTGTATTTGGAACTCCGACCCCAACCAATCTGGAGCGAGGTTGTTGAAGGTAACACCCTGTCCTGCGCACACTCCTGGCTTAGCACAGAGCACTTAGCAATGCTGTCAATCAAACCTGTTGCTAACGCCAGTGGGAGCGACCTCGGGGAAAGAAGCCGCTTGATGTGTCTGTTATTAATGTGAAAAGAAAAAAAAAAACAGGATCATGTAGAGCGGGTTTAATACAAAATGACATGTGACTGCAGCAGTTATGGACAGAAGGGCAACAATTTTTCAATAAAAAGTGAATTGGGGCCAGAGTCGATGGAGCCGGAAGCCATGCTCACTCAATATTTGGAACGCGGCGGCTAGCAGGTTAGCTTTGTTCATTTATATATATATACACAGTGTGCGGTCCTTTAAAAAACAAGAGTACGATTGTGTGAATTTGAAGGTAAAGTTGATTGATTTCCACTATCAATTTGTGGCTGGAGACAAAATGTAAAATGCAATCAGTTATAAATCTCCATGGATACCTAGAATCGCCTGTAATACGTCTAATTGATTAATCTCCCTGCCATGAAGCCCCTTGTGAGTCCCATAATGATTTTTATAGACAGCAAACATTCCTCTGCGCTTTGCTTATAATGAAAAATGATCCACGCCGTTTACCCGTTTCTGTGAATTGTGAACCACCAACATGGACTTTAGCGGTGGTTAATGCCATTATCGCAGTGAGGAGTCCATTTTGCCTGGCAGGCCGTTGCTCGGTATGCAATTTACTGTCCAGGATGCAGGGGATCTGATAGCACAGGGCTAATGTGATGTAATGGAGTTATAATACAGATGACAAAAAGAGGACAGAGGAGAGCAGCAGGGGTAATATTTCTACGGCATTTGATACGGTGGGGGTCGTTTACATATGAGCCCGGAAAATCTCCAAATCATTACAGACTGCCCATGACGTTTTCTGATTGAGCTGCCTCCCTCTCAGTGTGATATAGATTGGCAGGCGGTGGTGTTGTCCTGACTATACGTTAGCGCTGTGCAATTGAGGTACATGCAGATAACAAAAAATCACAAGGGACTGAAACACATTGCTGATTTATGGTCAGTGGTCACAGTTTTATATAATGTTTTCCCACCTTCAAGGCACTTTGTTAACATTAAGGAACCACTCACTCATTCACACACACATCCATGTACCCATATGCAGTGTACGCAGACACTGGGAGCGAGGTGGGTCTTGCTGAAGGACACAACAACAGTATTCGTCGTTGGGACCTGGAATCGGGAGAGTGGATCTGACCGCTCTACCAAAGCAAAGCACTACACTGTTAATCTGAGGGGAGATGTTTGAGTTTGTTCAAAGTGACAGGTGACCAATGAGCTCTTTTGTTTTACATGTGTCACTAAAATAAAAAAATAAAAAAATAAATCTGATTGGCTGATTGGACGGAGGGAGTGGTGATATCCCTCTGTATAAAAACGGAGGAAGGTATCGTTCACCCCACAGTGCTTCACAAAAATGTTGATTTAACCGACAGAAAGTTAGAAAAATGAAACAATAAAACAACTCTGTCCAAGCACATATATACTGATGTTGTATCCCTTGGCAAGACACTTCGCACAAGTTACCCCCTCAGTCTATAATCACAATGAAGCTCACAGTGAAATATGACCGCCTTGTCGTGTTGTCATGATACTAAAGTTTCAAACAATGAAGACAATAGAATGTCATTTTTTGTCCTGTTTATGTCATTTTTTACATTTTTTCTAGTTCCGATATTAGTTTTAGCATCAATTAGTATCCGTTTTTCAATACATGTGACACTCCTACTACCTTTATATCATTTTGTTCAGCTAAATAATCCAGTCTTCAAAACTAACTGAAAACACAATTTCCATTCAAAAACTACATCAATCTTTTAAATTTGAGTTTTATTTTATTATTCATTTGTATTGTACGGCTGTGAACAAAAAAAAAAAAAAAGGCTTGTCAAACAGAATGTCCAAGGAAAAGCATTCATTTGGTTTATTTTCATTACACGCCTGAATAGGATGGTACGGAACACATTAGAAACGAAACAAGGGCACAACTTTCGTTTGGGTTCACTCTGGGTTTTTCTGCTAAGTACTGGAGTATTTTTAGGACATGTCAATAAGACGCCTGGAGGTCCATTGTCTCCATTGGCTTAGGTTGGGTAGACTGTGAATTGATCCTGCGCCTCCAGCTATGTTTTTCAGAAATGGCAAATAAAATCATAATAGCCCAGGTCCCTCGTGTGACTTGTTTTAGAATCCAAATCCATGGAGAGTAACTCATGTGGTGCAAAGAAAGGGGACAGGAATATTTTTAGATAGAAATACCACTACCTCCACTGTTACCATCAACTACTACCTCTATAAATACTTTGCATCTGATGTCTTCCATGTTCCCTGGAGTGGGGGGTAGCTAACTGGAGGCACTGCTTCGTCCAAAGCTCTGTTACTCAAATTAGACATTAATCTGAGCTTTGTTTTAACACAATCTGACCATAAAGAACTGACTTAACAGGAACTACAACAGGTGAGCTGCTTTGTGCCGTTAAACAAGTCTTTCCACGTAAAATTACAGTCGCAAGCTAGCTAACATTAGCCAACGCCTAAACAGGACCATGAAGCATTGTTTAAATACATGTTGTAGTTTTTCAGACAATCTTAACGCTTCGCAGTGTTTGCTAATGTGCACATTGTGTCGCCATGGTAACTGCTGAATGTTCTGTCATAAACATACAGGCAGTGCACCCCTAGCGTGATGTCACTGCAAAGTATCAATAATAATGATGCGATTGATTGATGATGATTGATTGATTGATTGCTTTTTGGACACTTTACATAGTATGGCATTAAACTTATACGTTGTGAATTTAATCCAAAAGGAGTTATTGTGGGTTGTTAAAGAATATCTTGTAAAACATGCATTCTTACATTGAGTGGGGTCACTTCTCCACAGATCTGGCCTGTATGTTGACCGTCTTCTTATCTCCATGTAAATAGATAGGTTTAATCCTATAGTGTGGAACATTGTAGGCAAATCAATCATATCTCCATGCTCGACCTTCAGCAGAAAAGCTACATAGTGCAGCTTTCATTTATGTTTTATGTTATAAGTTTTCATGGGTTTTAGCTTCCTGTTATATGCAACATTTTTTGACTTTTCCCCCAAGATATAATATCGTAACATTTTGGTGAGGGGAAACATGCCAAATTACTGTTGTTTATTTTCTGAACACAGGGGCAACTGTAAGGCCACGCCAAAACAACAGCAACGACAGCCGTCTCCTAACCGACCGGTAACTGATGGATCTTTAAGCCTACAACTCGTCAGCACAGCAACCAAAGTGTCACATGCACAAGAAGTTACATTAACAACAACACATCAAAAACAACCAAATGTGTCAACCCTGACCTAAACACAAAATATCAGGTCATTACAATATTTAGTTTTCACCACTATGTCGACAGCCATCATTTTTCATCATTCTGGCCCTCCTATTTGAATCCATGCGGACACAGAGAATGAAATGGCTGTGATTTTACTGTGAGTGAATTATCCGTCCCGGCTCCTGGCTCTGCTGTCTCTCATTAAAGGAGCTGTGTCTCTGTTGGATTGCACAGCGCTGCCGGAGGTCGCCAGAGTCCAGTCTGACTTAATTACATCAGGAAGGACCAACAGGTCTGAGGGGCTGGTCCCAGGAGCTAAAGAAGGTTAAAGCATTCACACACACACACACACACACCCACATACACAGATGGTGGCTTTGCATGCTTATGGGGACATTATTGACTTACATCCTAAAACCTAACTTAAAGCACATAAAACAGTTTTTCTTTTTCTAATTATCTCTTGGTTTGGTTCGATACTACCTGTGGTCAATATTTATCTTAGTTTTACTTCAGTTAAGTGCAGTCTGTGGAAAAGGTTCAGAAAAAGTAAAAGAAAAGAAAAAGAGGTGCTGAGTTTAAAAATGTTATCAACACAGAAAATTGCAGTGACAATTTAATTAGTTTAAACGTAACAAATAGTATTGTGTAATTTAGACATGTTTTGGTCTTTGTTAACATTACGGTTGCTAGGTAATGAGATAGTAAAAATCTAACCTGCCATTCACACTCAAACCTAAACACTAGCCATGGTCTAGTTTAACCCATATCGGCGCTTAAAACCATGATGTTGATAATACTAATAAACGAGAACCTGATTTTCGTCCCCACAAATGAAGCAGGTCCCCATAATGTGAGTGTGTACAGATTTAAGTCCCCACAGAGTGATAAATACTCACCCACACAAAGACACTAAAGCAGATTAAGGATGTGCATAAACCTGTAGAAAGCTCCTGGGTCACACAGAGCTGTTTAAGCCCAACACCCCCTCCCCTCACTCTCTCTCTCACTTTCTCTCATTCCCGCTTTCTCATTATCTCTCTCTCCCTTCTATTTCTCATCACCCCCCCGCTCACTTTCTCCCTTCTTTCTCTCATTGTCGTTCCCTCTTTTTCTGCCTTCTCTTTCTCCCTAACACTCTCACTTTCTCCCTTCTTTCTCTCATTATTGCTTCCTCGCTCTCCCTCTCTCTCTCATCTCTTTATCTCTCTCCCTCCCCCTTTATCTTTGCCCCTTCTTTCTCTCATTATCTCTCCCTCCCTCTCTGTCTCTCTCTGTCCCTCCCACTCCCCCTCTTTCCCTCTCTTTCTCTCTGGCTTCTCTTTATATTATTTCTCTCCCTCCCTCTCTCTTTATCTTTCTCCCTTCTTTCTCTCATTATTGCTCCCTCTGTCTTCCCTTTCTCTTTATCTCTCTCCCTCCCTCTCTCTTTATCTTTCACCCTTCTTTCTCTCATTATTTCTCCCTCCCTCTTCCTCTATCTGTCCCTCTCACCCCACTTTTCCTCTCTCTTTACCTTCTCTTTATATTATTTCTCTCTCCCTCACCTCTTTTTTCTCCCTTCTTTTTGTCACTATGTTCCCCCTCTCTCTGTCGCTCTCTCTCCCTCCCCCTCTCTCTTTCTCCCTTCTTTCTCTCACTATCTCCCTGTCTCTCCCACCTCCCCATCCCTGTCTCTCTGCCTTCCCTTTATATTATTTCTCTCCCCCTCCTCTCTCTCTTTCTCAATTCTTTCTCTCATTATCTCATCCCTTTTGCTCTCTCTGTCTTTCTTTTGACCATCTTTCTCTCTCTTTCACTGCAAAACCGTGTTAGTAACTTAAATAAAAGGACAAATATAAACTTTTGACTTTTTCAGTTGTGGTTGTAATTCCTTTTCTAACCAGTAGGAGTTTAGAACACACGATGTCATATGTATCTCATCTTATGGCGTAAAGTGCATTTGACAGATTTTTTTCTCTGACGTTTGGTGGATAGTGCCTGTTTTTGCGCTACTTCCTGTACAAAATACAGGAAGTAGTGCCATGACAGTGTCTGAATGTCTCTCCCAGCTCGAAACCTCTCATTCAACACTCTATGGTGCCTCTGGTATCTTTGCTTGAAAAAAAACAAAAAAAATCAACTCTGATAAAACTCAGTCTGTTATGAATAATGATAAGATTGGACTGACACAAGTATTTATGGACTAATAATAACCATACTTATTTAATAATCATACATGCACGTTTTTGTCATGCTGGACCTCACGTAAATGGACTGGAGCATTTAATTTTTGTCTAAGATGTGGAAATGTTCTCTCTTTTAACAGCTCAAGCGAAGGTAAGAGGCTAAGGCTAGCAACTTTACACAGCAACAGTTTATTTAAGAGCGTTTTATTCACAATCAGGATCAACAGTGGCATAAACCAGCGCTTCCATCTGTTTCAATCAGTCATGCTGTGCCCAGTTAAATCCCAGTTAAAGAAATTTTTAGTGCACTTTTTTTTTTTTTGGACACCACAAAAAATGGAGTCACCCCCTAAAGTATGTAATAGTGTGGTCTATGTTCCTATCCTACGACAGAGTATAAGGGTCACTTAAATAAAAAAAAATATGCGGGCGCTACGAGAAAAAACGTCATAATATTACGAGAAAAAAAGTTGTAATATTACGAGAAAAAAGTCGTAATATTAGGAGAATAAAGTCGTATTTTTATGAGAGTATAGGCTGCTGTGCGTGAATGAATGACCAGTGTATTATGGAGAATTTAGAGCATTTTGTTCAGATAAACTTTTAACTGGGGTTTACGCAGGATGAAATACTGTGTCTTTTAGGCCACCATCACCACACTATCATCAGTATAAGTACTTTGAAGGGACACTGCAAGTATTTGAGTTTGTTTAGTCGGAGGAACCAGACAGATTTAGAAGAAATTGCTATATCTGAACAAAATGCTCCAAATTCTTCATAACGCACTGGTCACAAATTCACGCACAGCAGCCTATATTCTTATAAAAATACCACTTTATTCTCGTAATATTACAGCTTTTTTCTTGTAATATTATGACTTTTTTTCTCGTAGCGCCCGCATATTTTTTTATTTATTTAAGTGACCCTTATACTCCGTCGTACTATCCTATGCAAAAGTCAAAGTTTAAATCTGTCAACTGGACAAATCGTTGTAGTGAAGACATTTCTCTGCTCATTCAAGCCACTTCTTCAGTTCTGGTCAGATTACTGCTGGACACTGCCTTATTGTCTGGACACAGCTATTGTCTCCAGTTTCAGCCTTAGCGACTCTATTCGACCTTCGTTTTTTGCCATGGATCAGAGCTGGACGACTGCGGGATTACACAGACATCATTCCTATCCTATGTTATCGACACGGAAAACAAAATGCAGGGATAAACTATGCACAAGGAAGGCCCTTTTTCTGACAGTTTAAACTTTGATTTAACAAAATAAATATTACACCATAACTGTAATTTAGACATGTTTAACCCCTTGTTTACATTATGGTTGCTATTTAACATGTCTCTACGTTTGTCATATCTGCTGCACGTGTCCAACCAGGAAGTAAAATTATAACCTCACCAAAGTTACAAAACTAGAAAAGACTAGGCAAGGTTTTTAATATAATCATGTTAACTGTGTTTTAGTGAAATGAGAAGTCTGAGGTGTCAAATGCACTTTAAAGTCTATTCAGCTGACGACTACACATCTTTACGATTGAATGTTTGAAGCTATATTGTAAAACATGCTTATACTGTATAATGTTAAGCTAATGGAGATGTCACGATGCTTTCTAATAAAGACCTGAACACGAGTGAGAGATTGAGTCCTCCAGTGTGTGACAAGAGTAAATGAGGTCAACTTCAGCTTTGATTCTCGTTTTTGGAGAGGCTCTTTGTGTAAAATGAACCTGACAGGAAGCTTGTCCCTCCGCCTTGTTCCCGGTGATTCTATGAAGAGGCCTCCTAAGAAATATCAATCCATACTCACAACTACAGCTATATGTCACCATGGAAACATCAAATCACAGCAAATCATTAAGGAGAGGGTATTACATTGCAAACACACCTGTGGATCAGTGGATCTGACCGCTCAACCAATGATGTTACACAATCACCGTGCACTCCGCTAATGAAACAGTCCCTGTGCAGGTGAACACACATTAAAATGCACGTTTCATTACAATTACAGTATAAGACTATCAATTCATCATTAATTTTAGCAGTTAAATACAATAAAATGTCCCCATGTCCATTACAGCATGTTTCCTACAGTCCAAATCGATATAAAAAATCATTATGTGGAGGTTTTTACAGTGAGACAGAACAGTGATGTCGAAACATTTGATTATCTAAAATGTACTCCTTCAAATTTCTCCTAAAATTATTCAAATCTACACACAATTTCAGACTGTCCTGAGCTGATTCTACCGTCTGATGGTTTGAAAAGAAAAGGCGACTGAACAAACAACGAGGATCTTTTTGGAACTATGCAGTTTTGGTTCACAGCGGTCCGAGTGAATCAAAGTTTAATACATTTTTTCAGTGTAGCTGGAGCAGTATTGTTAATAATTTTGAAAACGTTTCTTAGATTTAGGGTTCAGGGTTGTAAAGAGGGTTAGAATAGTGGTCAGGAGAGATCGCAAGAGTACTCAAACAGGCATGGATGACATCTAAAACCTCTTCAGGCATGTTTTTGTATGCATCTGAGAGATTGGATATCACAAAAAACTCACAAATTGTACCTTTAACTAATGTAAAGCTATGATAATTATAACCACAAGTATTATACCAACAAACCTCGAAATAATTAGACAAAATGAACCCGTCATTTACACTTTAAAGTCTTCAGCTAGCTAAAGGTGACACTGATGCGTTTCCTTTCTGTGATCACATTGATTCAAGCCCATGTACTCGTGTATCTGAGTTAGCATCGATCTACATATAGTAACATGGTACAGCTTTCACTTATCGACCAGGAACAGTCGATGCTGCTAGCGAGGATGCGCGCTAATAAAATATGTATCAGGTATCATTCGGACATGTTACTCAAGAGCCGATACACTGGGAGGTCAAAGGTCGTGAACCGGGAGTATCCGACCTCTGGAGATTTGAAGATATCAGGAGGTCACGTCCGGTCAAAGCTGCGGTTTTGCCTGGATACATTTTGCATACGGCATATTCGGCATTATTCTAGAAGTTGCCGTGTACACCGTCATCGTCAGTGGGGTTGTATTATTTTGCATGAGGTTGCCTGATCTTTACAGCGATATATGTGGAGCTTTAGCTTTAAAAGAAAATGATTTTGGTGTTTTGCTGTAATAATGAAACTACTGTACATCACATCAGGTTTGTGAAGTTGTAGTGTATTGTTTTGTATCATGCTTTTTGTATATTTATTAAAAAAAATGACCATGTGGAGGTGAATGACGTAGGCTTGTGAGCTGAGCGCTGCACAGAATCTTACTGCTAACCATAAGGAGGGTTTGAATCAGGCCCGGGAGAGATCACTAAATTACTCAAACGTGTATCAGTGGCATATAAAACCTCTTCAGGTGTGTTTTTGATGAACCAACAACATTATAACATGGTAGAAAGCTCCAAAAGGACTCGCTAATATACTAACTGAGAGAAATGGTTGTACAGTTGGATGTATGCATGTGGTCTGTGCAGGTGGGATCCCCAGTGCCCCCGTTCCCCCCCGTTCCCCCCCGTTCCCCCCCGTTCCCTCTGTCCAGATGGTTTTTTGGCACAGCGTCTCCAGGGAGGTGTCTGCAGAGTGGTGGCAAAAGACAGGTACTTAGGACCACCCGACATCCTGGCATGAGGCGTTTAACACTACAGTTCATTAGATTCTTCTTCTTTTTTTGAGATATTCTTTGTGCTTTAATAGACAGTGTTTAGGATTAAAAAATAAATAAGTAAATAATAATAATAATACATAAGAATACATAGAATTGACTGTTGAATTTCCCTGAATTCAGATGGGTGTGAGTGACAGTTGGATTAGCCAATCAGGAACATGCCTTGTTCTTCTTTATCAAAAGAATTACAGCTGCTTATGATGAAAAAATAAATGGAAATTTATATATATATATATATATATATATATATATATATATATATATATATATATATATATATATATATATATATATATATATATATATATATATATATATACACATATATACATACATCACATGGGATTGAATAAACACAGCTTTCTGCAGCTTTCTACAGAATAAATGTGTGAAGCACTAAACTCTGTCAGTCTGAGGTAAGAGGAATATCATTTTATTCAAAATAATAGGTGTCCAATGAGCTATGACTGAGTGAATCAAAGTTTAGTACATTTTTTCAATGTAGGTGGAGCAGCATTATTAATCATTTTGACTATGTTTCTTAGATTTTGGGTTTAGGGTTATAAAGATGGTTTGAATAGTGGCCAGGAGAGATCACAAGAGTACTCAAACACACCTGACCAATGAGCTCCTTTGTTTCATATGTGTCACTGAAATAAACAAAACTGATTGGACGATCATGTTTGGTTCTAGTTTGACATGAGACAGAGGGAGTGGTGAACAGACTTAAATCCCTCTGTATAAAAACACACAGAGATGTTCTTTTGGACTTGCCGAGCGTTGGCGATGGCGTTTCCACGTGTCTGAATCGGAGCCGTTCACATCCTCACACTTGTCTCCCTTTGTCATGGACCTCCTCTGCCCCACACCACAAATGCCTTGATATTACAGTTTGTTCCTTGTGGCAACTTTAAACTGTACTCGGTGCCACGGGAGCGTCTTTGACAGAGAACCTCCCAGAATGTATTAATGGCTGTCGATGCAAGTGTCGCCGTGACAACCAGCACGAGGGGCACATCTCCTCCTCCCCCCTCCTGCGTTCTTGTTGAAACCAAAACTGGACATAGTGCAGTTATTGATTAAGTGTTCTCTTAAAAGGCCAGCTGGATGGAGAAGGTGACCCGGAGGTTTGGTCTCTGTGGGGGAAGTGAGATGCATTTGACCTGTCAGATCCAGATAGGCTCAAAGTGGAGGAGCAGCAATCTTGGTAAATGGGAGGTAGCCATGCTGAAACGCCGAGCCACCCCTACGGACCGAGGTAAGTGTCAAAACAAAACACACAAAGTTTTCAAAGAGATGTTGGCGTTTAGAGGTCGTATACGTTTTCAGGACAGGAAGTGTTGCTCGCTTTTAGTCCTTTAGGAACAGCTCACATCCTGACTAAGCTATAGGGTTGGAAACTGCTGATGTCACTTCCGGGTCCAACTGGCAACAGCTGATTTCTATCTTTTTTTTTTTTTTTTTTTTGACACAAGCCACAGTGTTACATTAATTTTTGATTAAACAGGAGACAGTTACCTTTCAGACACGTATGTTTAACCACAAATTGTATCAGATGGGGGATAGGGAAGGGGCATATAATATACAAAGGTTTGAACTTTGAGAGTGTTTAAACGAGAGAGAAATGTGAGAAAATGTTAATGCCTGAGTGAGAAAAGTGTATAAAGTGTGTGGTGAGGGGTTTTACAGCTGCAAAACATATATAAAACTTAAAAATAAAGCTGACTATATCGCGGATTTCGCCTATTGCGGATTATTTTCAGAACCTAACCCCCACGATAAAGGAGGGACCACTGTACATCGATAACTGCTGGTCACTACATTCAGTAAAATGAAGCTCATGAATGTTAGCAGTTATGGGACGAATTTGGAGGCGAGTTCCATATTTTGAATTCTGACCACGAGTATCATAGCAACCAAAGAGCCAATCCTGAGCGAGGCTGTTGAAAGTAACGTCCCTTCCCTTAGAAATGCTGTCAATCAAACCTACAGGGAGCGACCTCGGGGAAAGAAGGTGCCTCATTGGTCTGTTATTAATGTTAATGTCTCGCTCACTTTCTATTTGGAACACGGCGACTAGTGGGTTAGCTATGTCCATTTATTTATATTTATTCAGTCCCCGCTAACGCTAGCCTCAACCTCGTACACTTTCTGTCACACTTATAACTTTTTTAGTGTAACTGCAATCCATGTTTTATGCCATGGAGGCAAGAAGGCAGCTATTTAAAGCTGCTTTATGTAACATTTTCTGATGGATAGTCTGCCACTTGTTTGTCTCCATGAAGAGGTTATTGCTTTATCTAGAATATTCCACAGTGTACCATTATTTATCTTGCATTTATTGATCGTATTTGTTTCTAAAAAACAAAAATACCTTGGAAAACATGTATTCTTATTGTAAGTGGGATCGCCTCTTTGCAGATCAGACCTGAAACTCGGTTAGATAACATCATCTGCTTTTCTCCATGGAGATAGTAAGTTTAATGCCATGCTATGAAACAAGGTAATTATATCTCCATGGATACAAGCAGGTGATAAACTTGAAAACAGTGTTCGTATTCAGACACCGTCAACTACAAATCAATTAGATGTTTACTTTTGAAACTTTTACTTCATTGTAACTGCAGCTTTTATGAATAAAACACAATAATAATTAAAGTTCATTTGATGTGTCTAGTCTACAGACTTTTTTTTATAAAAGGTTCATGTGATAATAATTTCAGCCAATTGTTGTTATATTAACCAGCAATTCAGTTTCTGATAAGGGGTGACTCACAAAGGCCCGACAGAACTCATTTAAAGGCAGTTAGTCATTGCCGCTTCAGCCATTAAGAAACAATTACATCACTGAACACTGCCCCTTTAAAATAGCATCAAACTGATTCAATGCTCATAATAGACCTATATATATTGAAAAGTACCAAAATATTATCTAAATCCACTTTATTTATATACAGTTGCCCCTCGTTTATCGTGGGGGTTCTAAAAATAACCAGCAATAGGCGAAATCTGTGAAGTCTACAGCTTTATTTTTTATAATTATTTTACATGTTTTGCAGCTGTAAAACCCCTCACCACACACTTTATACACTTTTCTCACACAGGCATTAACATTTTCTCACATTTCTCTCTTTAATTAATTCTGGCGCCAGTCCGCTCTACTGTCGATCAGGAGACATGGCACGGAGGAGACTGATGGACAATGGTCTACAGTCCCTTAGCCAATCAGGACGCAGAACACAATGCACGTTCATACCCTCTAAAAAAGCATGACAAATTGTACTAAAAAGTCCACAAAACAACGAGACCGCGAAAGGTGAACCGCGATATAGCGAGGGACAACTGCAGCACTTTTAACATGCAATTGTGGACAGTACTGTAGTTCATATGAAAGAAAAGACTCTCTATTCAACCTCACTGCTCATTACATTATGTGCAGCCTGCTCATGAATGCAGTGTTTTAAAGGGGAGTTAGAGACTATTTGCTGGTTTAAAGCTATGGCAACGGTCTTCCATCGCCATAGCAATAAAGCACAAAATCGTTGGTTTCACAGTGAGACAGGGATAGAGATCAATCTTCGTCCAACATTTGTCCGACAGTAAACACACGCGCATCGTCAGAAGAGCTCCGCTGTGAACAGGACCCTCTCTCCCCTTGTCCCTTTCATGTACTCACTTACATGTAGCACTAGCCTCATCTAACAGGCAAAATGACAGAGACGTTTCCACATGAAGCCTGGAGCCTGATATTCACTGTGGCAAACTTAGCCATGACTGATTGCGTTGTTTGATCTCTGACTTTGTGTATTGTGACATCTAACAATCTTATAAGATGAGAAAAGCGTGAGGTGGACAGCAGGTTTTAGGGCAGCTGTGACTCAAAGTAACCTGCCAGCAGTGTGTACAGAGAGAAAAGAGAGTGGGAAATACACACAACTGTAAAACAACTCAACTAATGTATTTCTGCAGTCGTGTAGAGCCCAAGGTTTATATCTGTATGACATAAACAGCTGCAGATTCATGTCCCATTTGCAGAGACCAGAGCAGGTGCAGCCGTCCACCTGCGCTGAGGCGGCTCACCCACACCGCGCGTATGGTGCACCCAAGGGTGGTCCTGATCGCCCAGCTGTCACCCTGCTCTCTGCGCTCAGACCTCAGCCTGCGCCCAAACAGAGGAGAGGACTGACCTGATTTACATGGAGCAGTGTGACACCTCCCTGTGTACTTTCTGTGCCTGGTTTAGAATAAAGAGGTGAGGGTGTATGGTTTGGTGGGAGAGTATCTGTGGTCAATGTTTATCACTTTTACATCAGTTAAATGGCAGTTTGTGGGGAAAAAAAGTTGAAAGGAAAAGTACAAAAATACCGGAAGTAGCTGCTGGATAAACTCACTCATTATTTTCACATTACTTTGCAAAACCTTGGCAAAAAATCATGTTAAAATGTTTTGTGTCTAACATCTTGGAAATCCCTACAATGCTGTGGCTTGTATATACTTGAAATGTCAATGCTGTGTCTCCATGGAGATGTTATTACTTTGCATAGAATATGCAACAGTATGGCATTCCCACCCACTGCTCTTTACAGTTTGCCCCACCTGTATTGAAGGGTACAATAAAGTTTCCTTAACTTATCCAAGCAAAGCTCCACATATCAATGGAGACATAGGAGCGGAGAAAAGTTACATACTGCACATTTAACTTAAAGTAAACACATAAACTCACACAACTGCATTTCAGGTAGAGCTGTTAAAGGCATTACACAAAATAGACTCTTGTGAGCTTTAAGTCATGTTATAATGCTGTTACATCATCAAATACATGCCTGGAGTTGTGTTTTGTTTCATTCACATACTGTATGTTTAAGTACTCCTAGTTTATTTGTCTGTTTGCATCTCCAAAGCTCAAAATGCTCTGTTCCACCTTGTGATGTCATGAAGTGGTAGTTTTCAAGTCAATAGCAGCCCTTTACCTTTTGGCTAGGTGTTTGTAATCAGAAACACCTGGTTTTAATAAGAGCAGTGCTGTGTGATGTCATGTATTACAGTGGTCCCTTGTTTATCACGGGAGCTACGTTCTAAAAATAACCCGCAATCCGCAAAGTAGAAAGCTGTATTTTTTAGAATTATTCTATATGTTTTTGGCTGTAAAACCCCTCACCACACACTTCATACATTTTTCTCAGACAGGAATTAACTTTTTCTCACATTTCTCTCTTGTTTAAACACTCTCAAAGTTCAAACCTTCGTATATCATATCCCTCTCCCTCGATGATCACTTTAAATGTGTTGTTCACGTGCCTCTGCTTCAGTGGTATCCGCAGAGACGCCTCTCCATGCAGAGAAACACTTTTAAGACCAGAATGTTTCATCGACATTGTGGGTTTTGTCGGGGAGAAAACTTGTAAACATACAGCACTTCAGAGTCACACTGCGAACCAACATTTATGTAAATTTGTCTGAACACATTCTGTACTGTACAAGAGACACAGCACGGAGGAGACTGATGGACAATGGTCTACAGTCCCTCAACCAATCAGGACGCAGAACACAATGCACGATCATACACTGTAAAAAAGCATGCAAAATTGCACACACACACAAAAAAAAAAAAAATCTGCGAAACAGCGAGGCCGTGAATGGTGAACCGTGATATAGCGAGGGATAACTGTACAGTAAATTGTCATGGCCACTGGGGGCAGCATACACTCAGCTTTTGAATGTTTCTTATCAGAAAGCTACAAATACACTTAATTTGCACTAAAATTTCCAAAAAGGACCAGGGACAGTAGACAATTCTACTAAAATACAATTTACATTTATAGGCAACAGTGGCTAAGTTGGTAGAGCGTTTGTCCTCTGATCTGAAGGTTGGCAGTTGCAATCTCACTCTAGACAGAAAAAAAGAAAACGTTAGAGCTGTGAGCTGTCATCTACAGACCCACAGTTGGCCCGTGTGACTCCAGCTCCCACAGATGAATACTACTGTTGTGTCCTTGAGCAAAACACTTAACCCCTCGTCTGCTTGCACTGGTGTATGAATGCGTGCGTGAATGGGTGTGTGGTTCCTTGAAAAATCCTTGAAGTGTCACAGGTTAATAGCAAAAAAGCTGATTTAGTGTTTAGTTCCACTTTAAACTTAAACGTATGCTTAGCCAATCGTTTCCAATTCACAGTTCCATCCGTATGGTCCCATGTGAGCGATTGCCTCTGGTGTACGGGGCGTGTGCACTGAACCCCTTCGCACCTGAACATCTGTCCTTGGCCCTATCATGCGTGCGTGCGTGAGAGAAAGTCTATCTAGATTTTAATTACACTCCACATTGCGTTATGCTGACCCCACACAGCCCTTTATTATAATGGCTTTTGCTCTCATTGGTTTTGATGGTGTCCCCGGGGACCGCACTGTCACGGGCCCCCTGACGCCCTTGGCACTTATTTCATCAATATCTGTGATTAAGTGTCAGTATGTGTGCGACATAATGAGGAAAATCATTACAGGAGCGCTGGACACGGCCATGGTCCACATTCTTTTTATGAAAATCAGGAAAATAAACCTCTTTACATTAACAGTATTGAAGCTCTATTCTAGTTTTGGTTGCTATAGCTACTATGGAAACTTCTGCACAATTACCTATATCCACAGCAGATTTGCCACTCACAGATTTTTGGGGCGATAGTAGCTCCGTCATTTGCCCGCTGATTCAAAGGTTGGCTGATCCAAAGAGGGGTTTGACTCCCTCTCTCTCGACATAAACATCACTGGTAAAGCCAGGTTGAAGATTCCAGCTGTTGTTGTGTCCTTGAGCTAGACACTTAACCCCCAACGCCCCCAGTGTCTGTGTAAACCGGTATATGAATGTGTGATGTGTGTGTGAATGTGCGAGTGGTTCCTTGACGTAAAGCGCTTTGAGCCGTGAAGGTGGCAAAGCGTTATATATAAAAACATGACTGTTTACCGTTAAAGTGCATGAGTTTAGACTACTCCCTAAACTAAAATGTAGTTAAAATAATTATATAGAGGCCTATAGTTTTCTCTAGCTTGTAGTAGTTGTATAGTATTTCCAGCCATACTGTGAGCCAAAGAGCCAAAGCTGGTCTAATTTACACGATAGTATTGATTTGGCCAATAAAACTATGACACAACACCTTAAGTCGTTAAAAAGATGCTTACCTATCCAAAATGTGTTCCTTGTGCATATCTTGTCCCTGCATTTTGGATGGATTTAGATAGAGGGAATTAGTTTTAGAACTTTCCCCTCTTCTTTTCACCAACTGGCATTTGACTGATATGAAACATTGGCATTTATCTGTACCACAGGTAGCATCTTGTTAAAGAGGATGTATACATTCACATATAATGCTGTCGCCTCATGATTAGCTTGCTTTGAGTTGTATTTCAGATGATTCATGCATGTTTAAGTAATTCTGTATTGTCCTACGTTGTCCTATGTGCTCAAAAATATTCAGTTTTCACCTACCCCCTATCTCCACCCACTTCTCAAACTCAAAAATGTAAAATAAAATGATGTATAGCCATTTTTAAAGAATAAAAAACACGTAAATAAACACGTGCTACTTGCTATGGTGAAAATTTACTATGAAGATGGAGGGCCTGTTGCTAATATTAAGCCAATTTTGATTAATATTACTTCATTTAGTCCCCCAGAAAGCGTAATTACTTTGCAGCTATCTGTAGGTACAGCTCTGTCTGAAGCTCTGTTACAAAAACTTTAATCTGAGCTTTGTTTGAACACAATTTGTACTTTTAAAGTCCCTCGCAAATAACAGTCACAAGCTAGCAATTTTGTTTTGTCTCGAGTTCTCGGACAATCTAAAAAAATGTATTTGCTAATGTGTTGCTTTGTATCACCACGGTAACTGCTGAACATTCACTGTCACTGCAAAATATCAATATGTCTTCATTAAGGAATGCTCTACTTAGACTTTCTCTTTTTCCCAACCTAAAAGAAAAACAAGTCAATTTCTATTCTATACTCAGTTTGTATCTGTCTGAAGGTTTATGTCCACCCTTGGGACACCCTGTCCTCTCAACCCTGTTACGGTCCCACCCACACACCAGCACAGAGCATAAATGATACGTTTTAATGAAGCCACCGCGCTCAGCCTCTAGGGGGCACTTCTCTAAAATGGTTTGCGTCGGCAGTGACATGTTTCCAATAGCCCTCCCGCTCCAAACACAGTCCCTGCTCTGCACCGGGGATTCTGCTTGGGTCATTGGTCACATCAAGCTCCATCTGGTTTCAACGCACTGAAACAACAGAACAACAAGATGGGAGATTCAGGAAAGTTACACAGCACTTGTAAAGTAGAGTATTTTTACTTTGAATAGGTCGGTTCAAATGGCATCACAGCTTTATAAAGCACACATATAAAAGAGAGCTGAGGGTAGAGGGTAGGTACTGTTGTTCTAAGAAATGGGGAATCGCTTTTCAATTATGGGGAGGGTCTGCACCTCTCCTTGAAATGTTCTGCAGTATGGCATTAACCTTATCTGTCTAAGATGGCCAAGTTACAGGACGGCTTTGGGGATTTTTTTTAATTAATTTATTTTTTGCCATAAAAACATTTTTATTATTTTTTTTTTCAATGTATGGATGTTTTAAATTATTTTCTAGTAATAAAAACAATTGTATGGATTTTTGGGTTTTTTTTTTTTTTTTGTTTTTTTTTTGATTGTATGGATTTTAATTTTATTTTTTTCAGGAAAAAAAAAATTGGGGGATTTTTTTTTTCTTTTTTAGCAAGAAAAACTATTGCATGAATTTTCGGGATTTTTTTTTTTTTTTTTTTTTTTAATAAAAACAATTGTATGGATTTTGGGGATTTTTTAGCAATAAAAACAATTGTATGCAATGCAAGCTAGATAGGTTTAATGCTATAGTGTGGAACATTCCAGGCAAACATCCAGCACTAACATTTCCATAGAGTTCATCCTGTTAAAATACAAAGGAAAAAAAATAAAGTGTGTATATTACGCTATTTTCTGTGTTTTTGAGCAGGTAACAGCTTTATGACATGGCTTAACTCTAACGTCCATTTTGGGTAATATAGAACCTTTAATTTTGAGACTCTTATGGAAAGGACAGCTCTTCCCCTAAATTCAAAACTTAAATTTCTTCTGACATACTTGATCCTGAAAGAAAGTAATTTGATCTCAGTGATGTGCAACTGTGGGGCTTTCAACTCCAGAGGCAACTCTTAGCTCATGTTACACTGGAGTCAGACACGTGCTGCTGAGAATATTAACGCTCACATTCATGCTTCACATGGCTTAGAACAGTTTGGTGGAATTGGTAGAAAAGTGCAGTCTGTGATGAAGGGAGATGAGGACGAACCAGGAGAAACTCTACACACACGGACGCAATTATCAGAACTAAACTTTTAATATGTGCATGTATCTGTGATTCAGGGGTGCACTTAAAAGTTAAAAGTTTATTTCGTGTTACTAACTTTTTTTTTTACTATTCAGTTAGAAAGATTCATCCATCTTTTTTCCGCTTATCTGGTCTCGGAGGCAGCAGTCTAAGCGGAGACTCCCAGACTTCCCTCACCCCAGACACTTCCTCCAGCTCCTCCATTGAGACCCACAGGTGTTCCAGGCCAGCTGAAAGAGGTATTTACTTCTTAGAGTACTTTTAACACCATACTTTTACTTCAAAAGCTTGATGTTGACAATATGAAATGGTTTCTTGCACTGCTCCTTCAGATATGATTTTGTTTGTCTCATTTACTCGTACATATTTTGTTGGGCCACTAAATTGTACTTCGGCTTGAGTAATATTATTTTGAAGTAACATTACTCATACTTGATTTCAATTTTCGGCTACTCTACCACCTCTGAATAAATAAATGATAAATTAAAATCTGTGTGCACCCTCCACGTCTGACCCGCTTGTCTTCAGGGACAGGTTAAATGACATACGGTGAAACATTCCAGTGAAAAAGAACTGTAGCAACAACCACAGTAACATTTCAAATAAAATACGTCTCCTGAATTATGGCTGTCATCAGAATAATTCATTAAGGAACATGCCCTGAGATATTAATGTGAGCGCGCAGCAGGAGTGAGTGTGATTTGATGACAGAAATGCTTAGAATAAATCTGGCGATGATTTATGGACTGTGCAGGGTCTCTACCTCTGATGTAACAATCCTGGGAAATTTGAAACTGTGTATTTTGTGACAGCTAATAGGGCAAATTTACTGCACAGGATTCATCAAAAGTATCAGTGAAGCAAAATACAACTCCAAGTATGTTTTTTGTCGAAGAAACAATGTTTTAATCGTAGACTGTATATATAAGTGGACATAGCTAACCTGCTAGCTACGGAATTCCAAATAGCGAATGAGCATGGGCGTGCTTCCGACTATCAACTCTGGCCCCGATTCACTTACTATTGAAAAACTGTTGCCTCATCATCTTGGTCTTAAAATATTCGTATTAACCCGTTCTGCCTAGTGTTTTCTGTGGTTAATGTTGTTATTTTGTCCATAAATCAACATATGAACATTAGCAATGGACAAATCGGATGCCTTCTTTTTCCGACGTTGCTACCGCTAGCGTGATTGACAGCGTTGCTAAGTGCCTGCTCCCTGCTAAACTAGTACTGTGGTCGGGAAAGAGCATTACCTTCAACAACCTCACTCCAGATTGGCTCTTTGGTTGCTGTGATACTCGCGGTTGGAATTCCAAATATGGAACTCAGCTCCAAATTAGCCGCTATAACCGCTAGCCTCGATGAGCTTAATTTGACTGGAGCAGAACGCTATGGGTGACATTCCTTAGTCCACTTTTTTGCAATCTATGGTTAAAAGCTTAAAAGTCACATTTTTTTTCTTATATCCCTGTCTAGACATACCATATTTTAAAGATGCCAAAAAATATATATTGTCAAAAATGTCCATATAGAACAGAAATAATTGTTTGTAAAATATAATCACTGACAACTACTAATATAGTTGTTCAGTATAGTTGTTTGTATATTGTTGCATGTTGTTGCAGTGAACAGTGAACAGTACTCAAAATGGCGCGTATAAACAGGAAGTGCGTGTGAAAGCCTGCGATGTTCTGAGCTATTGCCATATCAGCAGAACAGCTCAGGGTAAATATACTGTTCTATCGATCGGCCTCGCATTAGCATTTGAGTAGATTAAGTGAAAACCGCAGGGTGCTGAGTTTTTCCATTGCACCGTCAAACTGTCAGACATCCATCAGAGACGAGCCGCGCCGACACAGCTCGAGTGGGCTCAGACCGAGACTACCAGCTGCACCGGGGTATCCCATGTTACACTGGACACACAGGGGACATGTTTGAATGGAACTTTTGCTGAATATAACAAAACAAATATATAGTTTGAATACTGAGAGGTAACAACTCCAGGTCTGTTTGCTGAAGAAACATCATTATAATATGACTTAAAGCTCACACGGATCAGTTTTTTGTAATATAGGACCTTGAAACAGTTAATGAATTCATATTTATCTTATATTTTTACGCCAGATGCCCTCCCTGTGAATGGAGTGTTTATGGGCAATGAGTTTTGAATACTGTATCTTTGCAACCTGATCGACTAGTCAGAGATCAGTTATTGATAAGGCTTCTCGGAAATATCTACAAATACAGTGTATTTTGCCATTTGGATCTTCTGGCACATGTTTTAGAATCTGCGTTGTCCAGGTAACAATTAACAATAATTAAAACCATAAACGATATTTGACAGTTGATCAAAATGACTCATATTAGTTGCTGCAGCCCTAATTTAAACACACATTTATTTTTGATAGACGTGAACATTTCAGCACCACTTTGTAAAATAACGATTAGTCTGCCTACATCTCCAAAGCTCAAAATGCTCTGTTCCACCTTGTGATGTCATGAAGTGGTAGTTTTCAAGTTAACAGCTCCTTTTACCTTTTGTTCAGTAAAGATTGGAAATTCCAGGGGTGAAATTATGAGTATAAGAGTAGTGAAGGTGTATGAAGTTTAAAAACACAGTGGAACACTTCCTGTATTACCACATGATGACATCACAAGGTGGAACAGAGTGTTTTCTGTTTGAGAGAAGAACTCAGCCTAAACAGCCTAAATATGCAGGGTTTGTGTGTTAAACATGTGTGAATGAAAAAACACAACTCCAGGTCTGTTTGTGATGAGGAAACAACATTAGAACATAGATCAGACAATAGTGTAATATGGGCCCTTTAATAAACGGTTTGTTGAATAAATGACACCTTTGTTATTTTCCCTTAAACAGAGACACACAGAGACACACAGAGCAGAGAGTAAAACAGTGTGTGTGTTGTGACAGGAGCAGATCACGGCTGTTTAGAGGCGCCGCAGCTGTGCTCAGGATGAAGTGAGGAAATTGTAGATGCCAATACATGTAGACAGGCCAGTCCAATACACTGTGTGATCTACAGAACACACACACTGACACTGAACAGAGAGACGGAGACGAGAGAGAGAGAGAGAGAGAGAGGGGGGAGGAGAGACAGAGAGGGTGATCTACAGAACACACACACTGACACTGAACAGAGAGACGGAGACGAGAGAGAGGGAGAGAGAGGGAGAGAGGGGGGAGGAGAGACAGAGAGGGTGATCTACAGAACACACACACTGACACTGAACAGAGAGACGGAGACGAGAGAGAGGGAGAGAGAGGGAGAGAGGGGGGAGGAGAGACAGAGAGGGTGATCTACAGAACACACACACTGACACTGAACAGAGAGACGGAGACGAGAGAGAGGGAGAGAGAGGGAGAGAGGGGGAAGGAGAGACAGAGAGGGTGATCTACAGAACACACACACTGACACTGAACAGAGAGACGGAGACGAGAGAGAGGGAGAGAGGAAGAGAGGGGGGGAGGAGGAGAGAGAGAAAGCGAGAAGGAGAGAGGGGGGAGACAGAGAGGGAGAGAGAAGGGGGGGACTGAGATGAAAGAGAGGGAGAGAGAGAGAGGGGAGGTGGACATAGAGAGAAGAGAGAGATAGAGAGAAGAGAGGGAGAGAGGAGAGAGGAAGGGAGGGAGACAGAGAGACAGAGAGGGAGAGAGAAGAGAGGGGAGAGAGACAGACAAGAGAGAAGTGGGAGGGTAGAGACAGAGAGAAGAGGGAGAAAGAGACTGAGACAAGCGAGTGGGAGAAAGAAGAGAGGGAGAGAGTGGGGGACGGAGGAGAGAGAGAAGAGAGTAGAGTAAGGGAGAGAGACAGAGAAGAGAGAGAGGGAGAAAGAGGGGAGAGGAGGAGAAAGGGGGAGTGAGAGACAGAGAGAAGAGAGAGGGGAGGACAGAGAGAGGCTGAGAGCCAAAATCCCGCAGTGTGTAACCCAACCTGACATATTGTTCAAACTGTTTGTTTTCATTCAGTTTTGTGTCAAGATGCTTTTTACCACTTTTCTGTTGTGTTTACTGTTAAAGTCACACTAAGTAACTTTTCTGTTAGTTAGTATGACATCAAACTTATATCACTTACATTATTTCGATTACAGGTGTTTTTAGAGCTAAAAAAGTACCTTAGAAAACATGCATTTTCACTGTGAGCGCGGTTGCCTTTCCATAGATCTGACCCAATTGTCCTCATGGAGGTGAATAACTTTAATGCCATACTGTGGAACGTTTGAGGCAAATCAATAATGTCACCTTGGAGATGTTAAATGGTGCAAACCTTCCACTGGAAAAGTTACACAGTGCGCCTTTAAATTAGAATTGTTCTCAGTTTAATATGTATTTAATATGTAAAAAAAAAAAAAAAAAAACTCTACACCATTGTAATTGTTTTGATTGTGTATTGTAAAATCTGCTATTTCTTCTTCTTATTATTATTATTATTATTATTTATTTATTTATTTTTGACACAATGAAGACTTCCAAAGACACTGCCCCCTGGTGTTCACTGTTGAGCATGTCTTTAATAACAGTCAGTATGTTTTCAGTTCATACAGAGCCCATTACACCGGCCGTCATAAAGGCTCCATCAGGGGTCAAAGGTCACGCGGCAAAAAAGAGAATTACAGATAATGAATGTTCAGGAGGAGCTGCAGGTCGACTCCCATCGGGACTAAATGAACTCTCTCTCTCTATTCCTCCATCTCTCTTTCTCTCTCTCCCTCTATCTCTTTCATCTACCCCTCTCCCTCACTCTCTCGCTGTATCTTCATCAACCTCCTCTTTCTGTCTTCTCCCCCATTTCTCTTTTCTCTTTCGCCTCTCCACCATCTCTCTCTCTTCTCTCCCTTTCTGTATCTCTCCCTCCCTCTATCTTTCTCCCCTTCTTGCTATCCCCCTCTCTCACACATATATCTCTCTTCACTCTCGCTCTCTCTTTAACGCTCTCTCACACACATCTAGCTCTCTTAGCTCTCTTTCTCTTATCTCCCTCTCTACTCCTTCTCTTTTTGTGTCTTTCATCTATCTCCCTTCTTTCTCTCCTCTCCCCATCTCTATCTTCTCTCTCTTTCTCTATCCCTTCCTCTATCTTTCTCTCCTTCTTGCTATCCCCCTCTCTCTCACACACATCTATCTCTCTCTCATCTCTCCCTCTCTATTTTTGTATCTTTCATCTACCTCCCTTCTTTCTCTCCCATCCCCATCTCTCTCTTCTCTCTTTCTCTATCTCCCTATTGCTCCCTCTGTATTCTTCACCCTCTCTCACACACATTTAGCTCTCTTTCTGTCTCTCTCCATCTCTCTCTGTATCTCTATCATCCACCTCCCCTCTTTCTCTTTCTCTCTTCCCAGCCCATCTCTCACTTCACTCTCTTTCTCTATCATCTACCTCCCCTCTTCTCTCCTCTCCCCATCACTGTCTTTCTCTACATCTCCCTCCCTCTCTCCTCTTCCCTTCTCTTTCTGTCCTTTTTGCTCTCTTTAACTCACATCTAGCTCTCTCTTTCTTACCCACATCCAGTTATCTCTCATTTTTCTCTCCTCCCCCATGTCTCTCTTCTTCCCTTCCCTTTCCTTCTTGCTATTGCTCTTCCCTCTCTCTCTCTTTCTCTCTCACACACCCCTCTCTCTCTCCCCATCTTCCTCATCCTCTCTCACACCAATTTAGTTCCCTCTCATAATCTCTCTCCCTCCTTCTCTCTCTATCTATTTCATCTACCTCCCCTCTTTTGAACTTTCTCTCCCCTCCCCATCTCTATATATCCCTCCCTCTCTCTTCTTCCCTTCTCTTTCTCCCTTTATTGCTATCTCTCTCACCCACACAAACTCTATCTCTCTCTCCCTCTGTCTCTTTCACCCTCTCACACACATCTAGCTCTCTCTTCTCTCTATGTATCTCTTTCATCCACCTCCCCTCTATCTCTCTCCTTCGCCTGCGCCTCCTTCTGTGTCCTTCACCCTCACACACATTTAGTTCTCTCTCTTCTTTCTCCCTCTTCCTCTCTCTCTCTTGCCCACACACTCTTTCTCTCTCTCTCTTCTTCCCTTCTCTTTCCACACACACATTTGTTTCTCCTCTCCCTCTCTCCATCCACAGGGAGGAGCAGGGATCAGAGCGGGTCACTGAGTTCACCTTCAGATCCACCTTGACCCAGTCTCACAAAGAAACAAAGAAAACAACAAGGACCAAACACGGCTGTACCAGCGGAGAGAGGGATGAAAATAGAACGGATACACAGCTCTGCAGGGGCTAAAAACTCTGAGAAAGAACGACGAGAGGAAACAGAACTTATGACAAGAGGAAAGATAGAGAGAGAAAGGGGTGGGGGGTTGAGACAGGGAGAGAAGAGAGAGAGAATTGTAGAGACAGAGCGAACAGGAGGAGACAGAAAACATCGGGGAGGAGAGAGAGAAAGAGATAGAGAGAGGAAGGGGAGATGGGGTAAAGAGAGGAGAGAGGGGTGGAGACGGAGAGAAGGAGATAAAGGAAGGGGAGCTGGGCTAGAGAGGAGAGAGGGAGGGGTGGAGACAGAGAGAGAAGAGAAAGAAGGAGAGAGAGAAGAGAGAGAATTGTAGAGACAGAGAGAATAGGGGAGAGAGAAAACTCTACTAGAGGGTAGAGAGAGAAGTGACAGGGAGAGGGGTAGAGAGAGGAGCAAGGGGGAGAGAAAAGAGAGAGAGAATTGTAGAGATAGGGTGAAGAGGACGAGGCAGAAAACACCAGGAGGGAGAGAGAGAAGAGGGAGGTGAAAGAGCGAGTAGATATAGGGAGAGAGAAAGAGGAGATAGGAGGCAGAGGAAGAGAGGAAGAAGAGAAAGATGGGATGGAGAAGGGATAGGGGCGAGGGAAAACAGAGAAAAAGAAAGAGACCAAGCAAGAGAGAGGGATAGAGAGGAGAGAGGGGAGGACAAAGAAAGGGTGGTAGACAAAATGCAAAATTCTGTTGTGTTTATTATTAAAGTCACACTATGTAACTTTTCTAGTAGTTATTCTACAGTATAACGTCAAACTTATATCACTTACTCATTATTTCAATTACAGGTGTTTTTAGTGCTGAACAAGTAACTTTAAAAAAACATGGATTTTAAAGTTTGAATTGAGGCGCCATATCAAGACAGAAACTACGGCTAAGTGAACTGACGCCAGATTTGATGGAGCTGGATGTGTACCCATGCTCGATTCCTATATGGGACGTGGCGGCTAGCAGGTTAGCTATGTCCATTTATTTATACAGTCTATAGGTAAGAAACAATGGCGTCATGGCGTTACAGTGCAGGTACATTCTGCTAAAAACAAACCTCAAATAAAAGCAACATTGGTGACATGAATGCACAGGTTCTCGTCTTGTTTGGGTGTTTTTCAGTCGAACGTTTACAGAATAAAGTCCTTAAAGCAGGTAGATCACTGACACGGCTTATCTCGTGGGATCATTTCAGTTTTACAGACGTCACTAAACCTAACTGATGTCCCAAATGAGGACAAGAGTCAGATTTCTCTCTTGGGTACATTGTATTTTAGCATGAAACATCCACAAGGTAAATGCACAAATGTTGAACCTGATAGATACTAGACCCATGAACTCACTGTAGTACAACAAACATCTGCATATTAACTGTATTCATTCAGTTGCCCTCATCCGTGTTAAATATAATTGGCCTGTAGCATTTTGTGATGATCTGTAACCGAGCAACAGTGTGTTACAGTGTCTCTGTGTTTCCTCATTTCACATGTGAAGTTTCTGTCAGACCAGAATTCCCTTTTCAGCATTTTAAAAGTAACTGGAGTCCTTTGTATTCCTTTGTCCCCTCTTTCTTTCCTCCTCCTCTCTCTGTTACCCTCTCTGTTATTCCACCTCATGTCTATCTCTCTTTTCTCCACCCCCCTTCTCTCTCCCTCACCGCCCTTTCTGTCTGTCCTCCTCTCTTCCTACCCCCCCTCTCTCTCCCATTCCCCCTCTCTCTCTTCCTCTCTCCAACTATCTTTATCTTTCTCCCCCCTCTCTGAGTGAGAGATAATGAGAGGGAGAGAACTCCCTCTCTCTCATTATCTCTCACTTCCTTCCTCTCTCTTCCACCTCTCTCCCTCTTTCTCCCTCCTCTTATTCTGCCCTCCTTTCTCTTCCTTTTACCCCCTTTCTCTCTCTCTACCTCCATCACTATCTCCTTCTCTCTCTCATCCCACTTTTCATCCCTCTCTCTGATCCTTTCTCTAGCTCTCTCCCTCTCCCTTCCTTTTTTCCTCCCTCTCTCTCTTTCTCCCCCTCTTCCTCTCTCCCATTCTCCTTTTCTCTCTCTCCCTCCCTCTGTTCCACTCTCTCTCTCCATCCCTCTCTTTCTCCCGTTCTCTCTCTCTAACTCCCTCCCTCTTCATCTCCCTCCCACTGTCACTCTCTCCCTCCTTCTCCCTCTTATTTTCTCTATCTCTCTCCCTCTCTCTTCACCTTCTCCCTCGCTTCTCCCTCTCTTCACCCTCTCCTCTCCCTCTCTCTTCAACCTCTCCCTCTCCCCCCTTCTTTCTCCCTCTCTCTGTTCTCCCTCTCTCTTCCTTTATCTCTCTCCCTCTCTTCTCCCTCCCTCTTCTCCCTTCTCTCCTCCCTCTCTCTTCCCTCCCTCTTCTCCATCTTTCTCTTCTCCCCTCTCTTCTTCTCTCTTCTCCCTCTCCCTTCTCCCTCTCCCTTCTCTTCTCCTTCTCTCTTCTGCCTCTCCCTTCTCTTCTCCTTCTCTCTTCTGCCTCTCCCTTCTCTTCTCCTTCTCTCTTCTGCCTCTCCCTTCTCTTCTCCCCCTCCCATCTCTTCTCCCTCTCTCTTCTCCCTCTCCCTTCGCTTCTCCTTCTCTCTTCGGCCTCTCCCTTCTCTTCTCCCTCTCTCTTCTCCCTCTCTCTTCTCCCTCTCCCTTCTCTTCTCTTTCTCTCTTCTCCCTCTCCCTTCTCTTCTCCCTCTCTCTTCTCCCTCTCCCCTCTCTTCTCCCTCTCTCTTCTGCCTCTCCCTCTCCCTTCTCTTCTCCCTCTCTCTTCTCCCTCTCCCTTCTCTTCTCCCTCTCTTCCCTCCCCCCTCTCTCCCTCCGTCTCCCTCCTCTCATCATTTGCATTCTCAGTAGCTCTGCTTTCTGACAGCTCTTGACTTATGACAGAGAGCGGCGTTGGGATTCGTGGAAAGAAAAAAAAAAGTGACAATATTCTCCGGTCTGGATTTGAATGTAATCCCGGCCATCAGCTCCTCTTTGATGCATCTGCGCGGGGGGAGGAAGAGGAGGAGGAAGAGCGCCTTAAAAATGGATGAATTTGAAAATGAGAAGGTTAACATGATTTATGCCCGGACATGGCGGGGAGAAGGCTCATTGGAATTGCGCTGGGCGTTCTTGGAATTCATTTGTTCGGAAGACGCCGTGCGATCCGTCTCGGCTGTTCATCATGTGTCTATTGTCTCTCGATGGGTGAGTGACAGGGAAGACGCGGCTGTTGTGAGCGTATGATTCCAACTGCCACATCACGGTGTGACGTAGACCTACACCGCCCATCGATCACAGAGGAGACGAGGTACACGGAAGGTGACGGGGCAAAAGAACACAAAGCATAAAGTGATTTAGGAAAAAGTATTAAAACAGTTCCCCCACAAGTCCAGACCATGGAAGAGTAATACGATCTGAAAGACGAACCAAAAATTGCAAAAATACAGAAGGATCCGTACACAAATCTGATTCCCTGTCAGCCAAACACGGAAAGTTTGAATTCCCAAAAAATGCATTGTGAGAGTTGCAGTACCTGGAGTGGCCACTGGGACAGAGAGGGAGTGTCTTATCCAGTTCTTATTACAGATCTATGGTCCAGACCCTCGAGTCAGACTCAAACACAACCGACCAATCAGATTTGTTTATTTCTGTGACACATATGAAACAAAGGAGCTCACTGGTCACCCATCACAATCACATTCCCCTCAGCTCAGATGGACAGTTTTTTGTGCTTCTTTTTCCCCTTCTAATCAGCCATATTTGTTTTGATATGATGGACCACACATGCCTCTGATTGGCTAAAACATCTGTCAATCACAACCATCTGAACTTGAGCATCTTGAGTAAAATCTACCATTAAATAAAAAACAAAGACATTTTATGTGTCAGCCATGCATGTTTTAGTAATTTAGTGATCTCTCTGGTCCTGTTTGAACCCTGTTTACAGTGAACAGTGAGGTTCTGCCCACAGTGTACTGTTTTGGCTCTATTTGCCAAAAGGGAACAATACTAAATACAACTCACACATGAATCAAAATCAAAACAGAACTCTGTGTAAACTGACGGTGAAGGATCACCTCTCTCTCCCTCCCTGTCTTTGTATCTCCCTCTCTCTCCCTCCTTCTTTCATTATCTCCCTATGTACCCCCTCTTTCTCCTCCCTCTCTTCCATTCTCTCGCTTTCCGCCTCCTTCTCTCTCTCTCTCCCTTTGTTTCCCCCCTCTCGCTCCCTCCCTTTTCACTATCTTCCTATTTACCCCTCTCTCTTTTTCTCCCCCTCTCTTCCATTCTCTCTTTTTCCCTTCCCCTCTCTCCCTCCCTCCTTTTTTCACTATCTCCCTTTGTGCCCCTCTCTCTTTCACTCTCCTTCTCTTCCGTTCTCTCTCACCCTCTTTCTTTGTAACCCCCCTCTCTCCCTCATTCTTTCACTATCTCGCTATGTACTATCCTCTCTATCTTTTTCCCTGCCTCTCTTCCATTCTCTCTCTCCCCCTCTCTCCCTTTGTATCCCGCCTCTCTTCATTCTTTCACTATCACCTTCTCTTTTCCTTCCCTCTCTTCCATTCTCTCTCTTTCCCCTACTAATCTCTCTCCTTCCTTATCTCACTCTCTTCCTATGTATCCCCTGTCTCCTCTCTTCCTCCCTCCCTCTCCCTCTTTCATTACACTGCCTGCGCTCGGAGCCTTCAGAGCAGTTGCCCCGGGTGCTCTCGGGTGTTCTCGGGTGCTCTCGGGTGCTCTCGGGCGCTCCGTGGGTTATTTGTGTTGTGTTGTTTAGTGGCAGATTTGACGTGTCGGCGTGAATAAAAGGCCTGGTCTCCACGGCGACACACAGATAAAGACTTGATCTGCCTGTGCTCGTGCTGTACACGCTCCACTCTCCGTCTCCTCTGGCCCGGCGCCACTCTCTGCACTCGGCCAATTAAGTCAGCTGTCACTCACTCAGTCCAGAGCGGCCCAGGACAAACTACTGGATTTACCGGAGTATAAGTCGCAACGGCCAAAAGTGCACAATAATGAAGAAAAAAACATATTTCACATATAAATCACATCTGAATATAAGTCGCACCTTCGGCCATAAATATACACACAGTGATTCAGTATTCATATTTAAATTTTACTTTTACTTTTGTCTTGGTATTTTGACTAAATATCATTTTCAGCTTTAGTCAAGATTTATCCAAACAATGACTGTAGTTAAAGGTACAGTGTGTAACTTTCTGGAGGTGGCACGTCACCTGCAGTTCCACGGAAATAAAGTTAAAACCTTATCGCTCCATGGAGACAGAAAACTCTTATGTGAAATATTAAAATGTGTCTTTAAAATGTGTTTAAAGAGTAAAAAAATGCTGTGATCTAAAAAAGGTTCAAATGTAGTGATTTTGATAAAGATTTGTGGTGAATTGAGTTCAACAAAAATGACTGAATTGGTATTGTTGTTTTTTTTTCCTAACTGCTTTAATTTATATATTTAGTTTGCTTAAATTATTAAGTTAATAAAAATAAAAAAAATAAAAAATAAAAAAATCAGCCTTTTCAGTACTTTCCAGCCCAGTTAAAAAATGTAGTGCAGTAGAAAGTACATTTGTAGAGTTGAAAGTATATTTTTGGAGAAGAAAGTACATATCTGGGGTAGAATGTACATTTTGGAGAAGAGAGTATATTTTTGAGTAGAAAGTACATTTTTGGAGTAGATCTTTTCCACTTTCTACTCCGAATGTACTCAAGTGTAGTGAAGTAATAATAAAAAGCATCCACTGTAAAATGTACGTATGTAAAGTACATATACATAAGTACAGTACTTTACTACTTTTACTTTGTTACTTTCCACCATGGGCCGTACTGGAAACAGCCTTTCCATGGAAACAAGCCGGAGAAGCCTGTGCTCCAGGCCAAATACAAGTCAGGTTTTTGTAGGTGCAAGCCCCCTCAGAGTAAAAATTCATGTTTTCCAGTGCAATAAAAACCTCCAGAAAAGTTACATGGTGGGGCTTTAGAGGTGCAACTTTCTCCTCATCTACTGCCCAAATGAACTGTGACTCGCCTCAGATCCAACCTGTAACTTAGCCTGATAATTTACCTCTCCATGAATATAGACAAACCTCAAACTGAAGAACATCCCAGGCTAAGCAGTATTATCTCCATGGAGACAAGCAGGTGACCTCCATCATCAGAAAAGTTACATGGTGAACCTTAAAATTTCCAATCCAATTTCCAAACATCTTCCACGAGGTTAACGATAATTCTCATACTAATACTGTGCGATGTAAATACCATTTTCAAATACTGTTCATCTCACTCGGGTATCGGCTCATGGCTCTCGGCTCACGGCTCCGTCCTCAGCACACTGGACTCCTGTGTGACCATCTGTGAGAGAGACAGAGGCCCCAGTGTGGTCAGGGGCCAAACGAAGCGGCCATGACAGGGACCACCACAGACCACTCTTTGTAGACATCTGCTGAGGACCCTCCACTGCGGTTTAGCACCAACAAAGTGCCTTTTCTTTGGCGTTTACGGTAACACGCTCTATCGGTGAAAATGCTGGGATTACAAATGACCTGAAAGGGACGACATCTGGTTCATAAAGTGACACAAAGAGAAGATCCTAGCAGAGTCGCTGAATCGCTGAGTCGCTGAGTCTTTATCCAGCCCCGTACACACGCTCAACATTTATTTATTTTCATGCAAGTTGTATTTTTGAAAATGCAAACGTAATAGAATTTTAAATTGGTTTGAAAATTATGTTTGTCTGTCATGCCTGCAGAGTTCACATTTCTTCATGAGCACGATTTACCCCAGTGCTGTCGCTAAATGCAACAAAGCAATTTACAGGCGGAATAAATAAAGCCGAACCTTTATTTTCTAGAGTTAGAGACAATCGCTGTGTTTCGGGTTTGATTTTATTGTGTTTCCTCGTGGAGAAGTTTAGCTCGGAGCAGGGGTCAGTGGCGTTAACGTACAGACAAATGAAAAAAAAAAAACATTCAGGCCCATCATATTTAATACACCTCCAAGGCTTGCAAAGGACTTTACATACATGTCTATAAAATTGTTGTAAGTACTACATGACAACAAATAAAAAAAATCAAATAATAAAAAAAAAAAAGAAAAAGAAATATACCCAAAAGTCACTGACAGCTGAAAAAAAATCATAACTCTTTTGTTTCTAAATATTTTTATTTTATTTTTTCAGAGCATTTAGAACGACCCTTCCGACATTAATATGAGCAAATACAGCACTGAAGAAAGAACCCTCATTGTACAGTGGTACTTTGAGTCACATGGGTCAAATTCAGAAACCCAGCAGTGTTACCGTCGATATTTTAATACCAGAGATGCCCCAAGAGTAAATGCATATAAAACCACATAAAATGACATGGCGGGCCGCATTTGGCCCACGGGTCTTGAGTTTGACACATGTGCATTAAAGGAATAATAAGTCGTTTTCAAAGACGGGGGGCAGTATGTGATCTCCACAGACCTGACTAGTCCAGATTTCTTCTTGTAGGGCGATCTTAAAGAAAAGGTGTTTGTGAATAAACCTCAGACAATAAATGACTTAAAACATAATATTGAGGATCAAATAAGAGACATAAGCCCAGAAATGCTTTTAAATGTTACGCAAATTGTGTTGGATCGAGCTATTCAGCACGAAACTGAAAATGGTGGACATTTAAAAAACGGGGGAAAAAAAATAGGTCAATTTTACTTCCCCTAGTTGAAGTTGTGATAAGTTCAAGTGTAAGTGAACAAAAACAATAACCGTATATATTGCCGAAAATCTCTGAAGGTTCGGTTTACCTATTGCTGAAATTTGGTGAGTATAACTTAAGAATTATAGGAGCTATTGAAGATTTAAAAGTGTCAGTGACTTTTGTAGATCAACTTAAAACAAAAAATTACTAGACCTCTGCTATTGTGTGCAGTTTTTTGCACTGAGCCATTTGGTACTCCACCTTATATGATGCTAACAGTGCTCGCTGGTTTACTGAAGTAACATTCACAAAGCTGGATGATTGTTAGCAATATTCAGCGCATTTTTGCTGAAAAAACTCAAGCGGCTTATCAGCGTGACTGGGGTGTAATGTCTTTAAGTGACGCCTTAATTTATTTGGCTTCATGCTGCCCACTGCCAACATTTTTAGACACAGCCGATTCACCGGTCTTTCCTCGTCTCCCGCCATAGCCACGTCGAAGCCAATTGCTACATACTTGTCTTAGCTTTCGGGTGACTTTCATTTTCTCTGCCTTTCTTTTCATCCCTGTTAAATATTTTTCCATCGTGTCTCTTGAGGGGTTTGTTCACTGCTCTGTGTTCACAATCTGTTCACTATCTCCTGCTTTTTGCTGTAAACCCTACACTACACCATAGAGCTAACACTACCTGCGCACACTCTGACAATGACAGCGCAACTGCCACCTACTGTAGTGGATGTGCAATTACACTTTATTCTAGTACGTCAAAAGAAAAGCATGTTCCCCTCCTGGTATCGCACCGCAACTATTTGAAGATTGCGTTAGAGAGACTTGTCTGAACAGCACAAATCATCTAACCTTTTAATAGTGATTGGTCTTTCTGGTCAGATAGCATTAAAACAAAACTCATATTAAAGTTCAGATTGAGTAACAGATCATCAGACAGCGCGGTGCCATTAGCTAGCACCAAACCGCCCGGGAAACGTTGACACCATCGACTGCGAAAGTATCATTGTAGCGTGTTAAAGTTTCCCGTGTCGTGTCTACTCTGTTGTCGTACCTATAGCGTAAGTGGCTCTATAGCGTGCACAGGGACATCTCTCTCTCTTCTCCTCTTTTACTCCACCCTTTTTTCAACCATTACTTTTTTAGCGTCCATTTGCTTCGCCCTCCACACATACAAACACACACATTCCCCCCTCCCTGTTGCACCGCGTGATGTGTCCTGAAACCTGCAGCCATCGCGGGTATTTCGCACGGAGATACAACCCCACCACCGCTCCGGGCTCTGTGTTCATTGTTAGTTCCTTTCTGCGGTGTTAAGGCGCCACATAAATCTTCGGGTTTCTCGGGGGATTACAAATAAATGGCGTAATGTGCGGACTCCCGGCGTGTCCGCTGGAAACGCTGAATTAAAGATGAGGTTTTCTTGACCGCGTGGGAGGGGTGAAGCCAAGTTCAAGTCGAGTAAACAAGTCCATAGCGTGTGCCGTGGCTATTGTGTTAGCGTTTAGATTCATGCTTTGAATTATGAGGGACAATACGTGCGTCACAGGATACAGCAGAAGTGGGAGGCTTAAGTCTGTGCGCAGAGATGGTGTAATAATCCGGTGTCTCTGTTGTTTATGTCGCTTAAAGGTCCTGTACACATTTGTTTCCATATATTTTAGCAAAACTTATCATCCCCCAGTACAGCTCTTGAGGTCAAAAAGTCCACTGTGTACTGTCTTGTGTCTGGCACCACCCACAACACACCTGCAGCCCAATGAGCAATCAGGCCTGTACAAAGGGACTGAGGATCCTACACACTCCACCAGATCGTCTGTGTAACCTCCGTGGTACAGTTACGCTTGGCTAAGTCTAGTTTCTGTGTGTATGATCTCTGTATTAAGTTGTTGTTTTTTTTTCCTCATTATTCACCAGATCCCGCTCCTTGGAACTCCTTGGTACGAACACCTCAGCCTCCGACTCAGCTCTCCGCGACCGGTACGAGCACCTCAGCGTCCGACCCAGCTCTCCTTGACCAATACGTACACCTCAGCCTCCGACCCAGCTCTCCACAACCCTAACAAACACCTCAGCCTCCGACCCAGCTCTCCTTGACCAATACGTACACCTCAGCCTCCGACCCAGCTCTCCACGACCGGTACGAACACCTCAGCCTCCGACCCAGCTCTCCACGACTGTTACGAACACCTCAGCCTCCGACCTCAGCTTCCTACGACTGGTTTGAAGACATCAGCCTACGACCCCACTCTCTACTGTCTGCTCCGTTTTATTGCCCGATAATCAGGAAGTGCACAGCAAAATTGTCATGAGCTGTATTTAAATTTTTTTTTTCTTTTTCAGACCAAGGTTTTGTTTGTTTTCATACCTGACCGTTTGGACTGCTCACTAGTGCTCTTCGTCAGTGATCACATCATGTTGTTAAGTGTTTGACAGCACCATCTACAGTCCGACTTCTTCAGGACAGTATCCCGGTTTAAAAATAATCTATTAAAATGAATTAAGGTAACACCACATAAAATTCACTGGACTGATCATGGTGAATAATTTGAATGCTTTGAATGCATAATGTAAGTGAGGAATAACTTTGGACCACTACAAACTATTTAAAATGAACTTTTTTTTTTTTTTTTTTTTTTATTTCATCATGGTCACTCCTGCTTCATAACAAGAAGTTCCCGTGTTCAATTCCAAGAACACAGGAACTTCTTTGTTTTATTTTATTATTATTTTAGACACATATTACCACAGCTATTACCAGTAAGTTTTTAATTGCATCTATCCAAATGTAAGGCGTCCGTTTGTTTGGACACGTGTGGGTGGACTCTGTGTATTACTTTCATGTAAAGGTCTACAACTGAAAATGTCACACTTGCCCACTTTGAGCTGGTTAATGCAGGCACACCTACACAGGGCTTACACAAGGGTCAGTCATTAAATACTTCTTTAAAAAATAAAAACTCACCTCTTACCTCCAGCAAGTCATTTAAAGGCCATACATTATATGAGTTGTGTTTTGTCTGTCTACATTTCCAAAGCTCAAAATGCTATGTTCCACCTTGTGATGTCACATAGCGGTAGTTTCCAAATTAACAGCTCCTTTTACCTTTCGTTCAGTAGACCATTCCAAGGCTGAAATCATCCAAATGATTCTAGTGAAGGTGTATGGAGTTCAGGGCCGGCCCAGCCTATAAGCAGAGACAAATTCAGCTTAGGGCCCCCTGAAAGCTAGGGGATACTGATGGAGAAAAACACAGTGGAGCACTTCCTGTACTACCACATGGATTTCTGAGTATAGTTTTACTTCTAGTCTTTGTTAAAGTTTTACATTAAAGAAGGTTTTATTTGCACACATCTTCATGTTTCAATTTGGGGATGAAAAGAACAGTTGAAGCAAATTTCTGAGGGAATTTGCAGGCTAAAAATCATTTAATTTGACGCACACTGTAGAATATTTTGTTATATCCTTTATGGTTCATTTTATGTAGCCTAGTAGCATTTTTGCCTAATGCATAACGGTCAGATTAGGACAATTTTGTTGAACCATTAACGTTAAATGATGTGTGCGTAATCTTTAAACCTAGGTGAGTTGTCATATGAACACTTCTCTGAATTTGATGAGTTCATACAAACATCTCCTGTAATTAAATATTAGATGGATGTTTAAACATTTCTGCAAAACAACATCGTTATGGAAACAAGCAGGTGGCAAAACTAATTGTCAACTGTTTTTCATAATATTCATTGCAAATTGAGAATGATACTTTTTAATTTATACAGATTGAGCTCAGTCTGGTCCCACGTCCTCTGCTGCGTCTCAATCCTGGTCAAACGTGATTGTCCAATCAGATCTGTTTTTTTCAGTGACGTGTGAAACGAAGAAGCTCATTGGTCACTTCTGATTCACAAATAAAATCACATTTCTCTGACCTCAGATTAAAAGCGTTTGGTGCTTCGCTCATTGTATCTGCAGAAATCGCAATGTTTTTCAGCCCCTATGATTTATTTTTTCTAATAGAGACAGACCACGCCTGTCCCTGATTGGCTAATCCACCTGTCAATCACGTCCATTTGAAAACAGGGAGATTCAGCGGTTAGACCCAGACTCACATCATCATAAAGTGTTGAAGAAGTGTGTATTCTGAATCCCAGGAATTAACATCAGCTATTTATTTTCATTTTCATCAGAATCAAATTAAACAAAACTCATGAGTAAACCAGTTCTACGTCTAAATCTATGAAATTCCATTCTAGGATGAATCTGGTCTGAGAGTCAAAAATCCGTGCATTACTTGCTAATCACTCGACTTCATGTTACTGAAACCTTTAGATCCACTCTTTCACTCAGCCCTTCGTTTCATAACAGGTGAATGATGAATTTAAAACCTATCGCTGCACACTCTATGAAAAAATAGGTTGGCCAACGTCTGTCAGAAGCACAGGCTGTTTATATAAATGGACATAGCTAACCTGCTAGCCGCCACGTTCCAAATAGGAAGCGAGCACGGGCACGCTTCTGGCTCCATCGACTCTGGTTCCAATTAACTTTCTATTGAAAAACTGTCATATTTGCCATGATACTCGGGGTCAGAATTCTAAATATGGAACGCGGCTGCAAATTCACCGCTATAACTGCTCTAAACTCGATGAGCTTCATTTGATTGAAGCCGAACGCTGTGGGTGACGTCACACTTGCTTAGTCCACTTCTTTATACAGTCCATGGTCAGAAGAAAACAACATTGTATAAAACGTCTTTATAAGGGACTATTTGACTGCCTGGGTATCTCATTTGCTTGTTGAATATTGATATGGGAATTTTTAATACAAGGTTGTCATGATTGTCTATGGCTAAAAACTGGCTGTACCAGAACTGAGATGAAAAAAAATAAATAAATCTTTTGGTTATTTTGCCTCCCAAAAAATGTAATATATTTCAAAAGCAAGCAAAATTGAATGCTTTGGTGACACTAATGCACTCCTGTTTTTAATATTTTAAATGGACTTATGTACCGTATTTTCCAGACTATAAGTTGCATATATAAGTTTTTTTTTCATAGTTTGGCCGGGGGTGCGGCTTATACTCAGATGCGATTTATATGTGAACTCCATTTTCCTTCATTATTATGCATTTTTTGGTTGGTGCGACTTATACTCCGGAAAATACGGTACTTGTATTTTGTGCTCTCACTGGACTCTCCTTGTATAAATAAAAATGCATGACAAAATTAAATAAAATTAGCAATGTGGTGAAATCCAGTCATGAGTTTGTGCTTGTCTATGTTGAGCTGAGCGGGATTTGACGATGCCTCTCCTCGGTGAAGCAAACATGGTGTCGTTTCTGTTTGCTCGCAGTTATCAGGAGTCAGGACGGCTTCAGAGATTTGGATCAGATCTAATATCACGCTCATGCAACCCTGATGAAAGAGAGTCAGAAATATGTGCGTCTGCCTCAAAGTGTCTCATTCTGGGGCTGGGGTTTCACTGCGGTTACTCCCTTTGAACCGACACCGGAAATAACTGTTTATAAAAGGGTAAACTTGAAACACTTAGATGGTACTGTTAATAGCACGACTATAATTAGAGGTCCTATATTACACTAAACTGACTCTTGTGACATTTTAAGACATGATAAAACATACCTTATAACATAGATCATAAAATAGTGCAGTATGACCCCTTTAAATTCAAAAATATTGGTTATATAACTAGATGTGTTACTACTACAAGTTCAAATGAAACGTTTCATGTCAGTCATTGCTTGTTCCACAGTATAAATGTATCTATATTACAGTTATTTCATTAAAGACATCTTCATAATACTTAATACTGCCGCCAGCTTGTCTCCATGGAGATAGCTAAGTTTAGTGCCATTTTGTGGAACATCCAAGGCAAAACAACAACATCTCCATGGAGAAAAAGGCTTTGGACCGTCCACCTAAAATTGTACATAGTGCCCCTTGAAGTTAAAGCTGGGGTATCTGACTTTTTTGTTTTAATCTGTAAATTTTGTGTTATATTGACTATTGTATTTTATTCACTTTGTTGCAAAATGAGACAGCTGTGTTTTCTGTAGTAATGACGCGTTTTTATTTCTTGTCAAACAGGAAGTAAGAACCAAAAGCAGCACTTGCTCGGTCCACCTCAGTTCCTTTTTATCGTCTGGAAAAAGCTGTTTTAAAGCCGTGCATGTACTAAAAAATCTATTTGTGTGGATATTAATGACGTGCTAAAGGATTCATGAAAGCTACGGCCAAGTTAGACAAATTGAAGGCCCCGGGCAAGACTTAGGACAAGCTGGAGGGACAATGTCTCTCGGCTGGCCTGGGAACGCCTTGGGGTCCCACCGGAGGAGCTGGAGGATGTGTCTGGGGTGAGGGTGTCCCTGCTTAGACTGAGGCTTGTGCAGTGTGAAAATCAGGTACCAAGCTTTAAGTAACTCTTTGGTTGAACCTGGTTTTGTTACATATCAAAGCTAAAGCCACAATATGTAACTTTCTTGCCAAAACAGAGAAAAAGTATGTTATTTTTTTAATACTGGAAAAAAAACATGCGTCCTTCCTCTGAGCGGCATCTCTATAAACCTGACTCTTGCTTGCTTGTCTCCATGGAAATGTGTTCCTTTGGGAGAAAAAGGCGTCTGATTTGTCTGTTATTAATGTTCATATCTTGATTTACAGACAAAATAGCAAAATAAAGGATCATGTAGACTGGTTAAAATGAACTTTTTAAGACCAAAATGACGAGCCTGACAGCAGCAGTTACAGAAAGGGGTGACAGTTTTTCAAACAAATGCGAAGTCAGAGTCGATGGAGCTGGAAGCGCGCCCATCCTCACTTCTTATTTGGAAGGCGGCTAGTGGGTTAGCTATGTCCATTTATATATACAGTCTATGGGCTATAATATTCCACTGTATGGCATAAAACTATCTCCGTAAAGAATGTTCACAAGTATGTTTTTTACTACTTCCATGGAATCATTGGGCTAACGTGCCACCTTCAGAAAGTTACATACTGTACGTGTAAATAATTAAGCTAATTTGCTTTTCAGCTGGTATTTAATAAGCCCACTGTTCTCTGAGGATTGCCAAGATATGAGGCCCTGATGTGTCTGCATTATAAAGTCCGGGGGGGGGGGTCAGAGGTCAAACTAATGTGATCGTCAGCGTGTGCGTTCACATAGCTTCAGCAGAGGTCACCATAGATCACATGTGCTCCATCAGCCCTGAGCAGCTGCTGTTTATAAAGACATGTCCAAGAGCAAGAGCCAATCAAAGCCTCACATGCATCTCTGGAGCGCATAAAGGGTCGCATATGTGGGCTTCAATCACGTACAGTTTGATCTCAGATGGTGGGCAAAGGCTTATGTAAGTCTATGGGAGATGGACTTACTGTTTTTGAAAGAAATATCCAACGTATAAATCCACAAATGTTGAAACTTATCATTATTTTTCGTCCAATGAGGTTCATCTGGTTTTTGATAATTTATTTTAATGGATTATTTTTTCAGACCAAGGTGAGTGGACACATCACAGCAGCATCACGTGACTGTTAGTGGACTTTAGAAACAAAATAAATAAATAGATAAAATAAAGTAAATAAACCCAAAACTAAAATAAAAACATAAATAAATAAATAAATAAATAAATAAAATAATAAAGCAAAACAAAACCAAAAAATGAATAAAAAAAAAAAAAAAAACACTTAAAAAAGCAAAACTAAACCCAAACCCTAAAAATAAATAAATAAAATTCAAAACTAAAAACTAAAGCCAGAATTTGTATGGACTAGACAAATAAACAAGGACTGGAAATCAAGTTTAAATTGGGTTAAATTTTGGACCAGATAACTATTACATCCTACAAGTCCTTTCAGCTAACATCAATCACATTTGAGGTTTTTATTTATACTGACAGAGAAAATGTTAAACTTTTTGCTAGTTTTTATTTCATGTGGACAGTCCCAGATTACTACAGAGATATTAACCATGAACCAGGTCACCAGGTCTGACCTGTTTCCAGCTCCATTTTAAACTGTTCATTCATTTCAGACAAACAATTCCCTCCTGATTTGAAGGACTTTTTGAGGACCTTTCCCCATTAAGAGGATATAATATTTTCATTTGGACTGATTAATTGCTGTGACCATGGAGGACTGTTGCCATAGCCATGAACAGGGACTCTACAGTGGTCAGACTCTATGTGTACCCAATCTATTAAGCGGAGTTTAAAGGGCCCATGTTACACTATCGTCTGATGTGTGTTATAATGTTGTTTCCTCATCACAAACAGACCTGGTGTTGTGTTTTGTTTCATTCGCACATGTTCAACACACAGCATTATAACATGGCTTAAATCTCACAAGAGTCCATTTTGCATAGTACCGGACCTTTAAACTTGGGAGAGCCGGCGTGCCACTGAGGACGTTATAGCCACCAGTCATCGGCCCATATGCCCACGTACGTGGTACATTACACAGCTCAGAGGAGGGCTGTGTGCAAAGCCTGTGGAACCTGCCATATGTGACCCCGCGAGACACGTGACCTTTTCAACTAAACCTGATTCACTGAATGATTTCCTTTGGTTTAAACTGGCGGCTGAGCGGTTATATGAGTCTTACCTCACACGAAGGTTCTGGGTTTAACATGTTTCTCTCATAGATTGTATAAAGAAGTGGACTAAGTGAATGTGACGTCACCCATAGCGTTTAGCTCCAACCCAATCACATCCTTTTTTGGAACGTGGCGACGAGGAGATTAGCTATGTCCATTTATATATATAGTCTACGGTTCTCCCCATGTCACTTTTATTTACATTGCACAAAAATGTGAAAAAGCACTACAGTGGTCCCTGGTTTATCACAGGGTTATGTTCTAAAAATAACCCGCAATAGGTGAAATCCACAAAGTAGTCAGCTTTATTTTTTACAATTATTCTATATGTTTTGGCTGTAAAACCCCTCACCACACACTTTATACACTTTTCTCACACAGGCATTAACATTTTCTCACATTTCTCTCTTGTTTAAACTCTCTCAAAGTTCAAACCTTCGTAGGTGCCTTTGTCGGTGCAGAACGTTTCATCGACATTGTGGGTTTTGTTGGGGAGAAAACAAATTGCAAACATACAGCACTTCAGAGTCACACTGCACTGTACAGGAAACACGGCACGGAGACTGATGGACAATGGTCTACAGTCCCTCAGCCAATCAGGACGCAGAACATAATGCACGCTCATATGCTGAAAAAAAAAAAAAAAAAAAAAAAAAAAAAACACGTAAAATTGCACCCAAAAAAATCTGCGCAATAGCGAGACCTCGAAGGTGAACCGTGTTATAGCGAGAGACCATTGTAGTTCATTTTAAACAGTTTGCAGGGGTCTAAAGTTATTCCTCACTTGCATTATGCTAATGCTAATTCTAATTATTCACTACAATGAGTTTATTAGGACTTTTCACAATTTCCAGGGGTCAGTGCAGAGTTTTGTCGTCACAGTAAAGCTAACAAAAACTAGCAAGCTAACCACGCACTTCCTGATTATTTGGGAAAAAAAAAAAAAAACACTTTATAATTCGATTCAGACAATACACCGCTGACTTATTTTGACGTCATAACTTATACAATATATCTGTACATACTAGATAAAGTTGGGTCTACACACTTTTTTGTAACCACATCAGTGTCTTGGTTTCATTTCTTTCAATTATTTGTTCTAAATACAACTGTAATATATTGCATTTTCAGTTAAATTATCCAAGCTACAAAACATATGAGGAGGTTTAGTTACATAGGGGGTAGAGAGAGAAAGAGAGGAAGGGGAAGTGGGATGAAGAGAAGAGGGGGCATGAGGGTCAGAGACAGTGGGTAAGAGAGACAGAGAGAGAATGAGGGAGAGGGAAAATGAAGAGAGAGGGAGAGATAGAGTGACGGGAGCAATAGGGAGATGCAGAGAAAGGTGGGTGAGGGGGGTAGGGGCGGAGAGAGACAGAAAAAGCAACAAAACTAGTGCGTGGACATCGTATCCAGCGGCTATCGGTCCATATGCCCGCTCCTCGGTACAGCACACACATATGCTCAGCTTCTGTGAAATCATCCATATGTGACCCCCTCATAAGTCACACCAAAGCAGAAATAATACCACGACCCAGACCACACGCACTGCACCGGCAATCTGCAACACTCGCTACATGTCAAATATGTCTTCAGTCCTATGATAGAGAGAGTGAGGGAGGAGAGAGGGGGAGGAGGGAACAGGGGGAGGGAGAAGCACAGAGAGAGGGGTTGGGAGAGAGAGAGGAGGAGACGGTGGGAAAGGAGATGTGATTGTGGGGGTGTGAATGGGGAGAGAGAAGAAAGGAAAGGGAAAGAAAGAGGGAGAGACAGGGGGTGGGAAAGATAAGAGAGCGGGAGAAAGTGGGGTAAAGAGAGGGGGAGAAAGGAAGAGGGAGCGCAGGGGTGGGAGAGATGGTGAGATAGAGTGATGGGGAAAAAAGCAGAGAGCAGGGGTGGGAGAGAGCGACAGAGGGTAGAGAGAGGGAGGGATGGCTAGAAAAAGGGAGAAGGGGAGACAGAGAGAGAGCGAGGGTGAGGGGGTAGAGAGAGAAAGCGAGGGAGGGGAAAAGGGAGAAAGAGGAGAAAGGAGTTGCGAGGGTAAGAGAGGGGGTAGAGAGACAGAGTATGAAAGACAGGGAGAGATAGAAAGAGAGGGGAAGGGAGGGAGAGAAAGTAAGAGAGTGAGTAGTAGAAGGACAGGGACAGAAAGAGAGAAAGTGATTGTTGGGGGCATGAATGGGGGAGAGAGTGAAAGAAAGAGGGAGGGAGAAGATGTGGGATAGAGAGTGGGAGAAAGGGGTGGAGATGGAGGGAAAGAGGAAGAGGGAGCGCGGAGGTGGGAGAGAGGGCGAAATAGAGTGAAGGAAGAAAAGCAGAGGGGAAGAGGCAGAGAGAGGGGTGGGAGGGGAGAGAGACGGAGAGATGGCTAGAAAAAGGGAGAAGGGGAGACAGAGAGAGGGAAAGTAAGGGAGAAATAGATAGAGAAAGATGGGAAGGAAGGGAGAGAAAGAAAGAGAGTGAGCAGTAGAAGGAAAGTGACAGAAAGAGATGGCTACAGGCTGTGGTGAGGGGGCGTGCGAGTGGACGAGCCGTATATTTATGTATGTAGAGGAACCGGGTCAATAAATAGATTCTTTCTGCTCAGACTGCTGTTTATCAACCAGAGCATCACAGGTTAAGTGTGTGAGCAGATACGGGTATGAGGGTTAAGCAAATGATCCCATCTCTATGTCCCACTCCAAAAATATGTCCTGGTGCAGACAGTTCAACACACACCTCAAGAGCTGCAATATGTCTGGACTGGGAAAGACATACAGTACTTAAATACATAGGAACAAATCAGTTACAGGGACTTTAAGTATTCATTGAAGTTGGTTTGGTTCCCATGCAGACAGGGGTCTCTCTATGTGGAATTTGCATATTCTCTGTATGTCAATCAATCAATATCACTTAACTCCTCCCCAAGAGCCAATTCAAGCACATTGAGCAGTAAAATACAAAAATAACAGACAACCTCAAACGCCTCAAATGCAACAGGTCATCAGAGCCAAGGTAGTTTGAGGGCAGTAACATCCCTCAGGACCAAAGTGTCCCTCATCTCAGCCCACTGTGTCCTGCAACATCATAGTAGCATCCACAGGGAGCCAGGTCATCTCTGGAGACACCACAGAAAAGCCTCTCCTAAGCCTCACTCTCTGCTCTGTTGTTTTGGTCGGTGATGAAACAAGCCATTCCCTTTGGAACGTCTTCTGCCGTATTTGGTGTAGAAAGCCTGTTGCATTATTGTAAAAAAAAAAAAAAAAAAAAAAAAGTCTGAGGTATTTCAGAGCTAGCTGGCGGGCATAGCTAGCTCCATACAGGGTCGATTTGGAAACAGGAAAAACTAACTGCTCAAATCACACAATCCAATAGTCCTAATCTTCTGTACTTTGAACTGCACAGGCTGCACTTCTTAGTGGCCAAACTCCCAAAATGTTAAGTTAAGAATTTAAGATGAAAATCGGCCACAAGAGCAGCCAACTACGACCACGGCAAATTTGCTTTAGGTGGCAAACTACTGATGTTATCTTTACTCATCTGTATTATTTTGTTGTACAACTTATGTGTGTGTAATGACAAATAAAGGGGCATTTTATAACATTTGAAAGTGGAGGGTCTGACGCCTTCTTTTCGCCATGGAGATGATGTTGCTGTTCCTGGAATGTTCCACAGAAAAGCGTCCGTCTCTGTGGAGAAAGAGCAGGTTGACACCATGCACCAAACCAAGTGGGCCTGCACTTTTGTCAATAAAAACGCCAACAATTGAAGAAATGCACAGAATGTTTACCATTCCAGGCAAAGTTGATATGTTCCCGAGACAAGTACGAGATGGACTCACCTGAAAACCTTTAAGAAAACTCTTACTGACCTCACTCCTGCTCACTATATCAATGCCACTGTACTAATGTCCTTACCACACTCAACTGTAATTTGAGGCAGTACAAAACCATTTCACGGTTAGACTGTTCAGACTGAAAATGATCTTATAATAAAATTGTTTTTTTTTCTGATCAAAGCCTGTTCTGTGAATCCAAATGGAGGAATGAATGGCACACAGGGATGTTATTGAAAAAGTGTCTAAGATGGCCGCCGATTACAGCGCACTAAAAGCATCGTTACAGAGGCACCAGAATCACTCAAGACGTGTTCAATAGCAAACCAGCGTGGTCTGAGAGAAAAGGAGATGCTTACCGAGTTAAAGTGTTCCATAATTACACGCCAGTCGACTTCAAAGTTGTGGAAAGGATCTGACAGATAACAGCGATGGTATCTATATATCTACACAGTTTTAAGGGCCAGTATATCAGTTATTTTTGTATTTTATTGTTAGTCGAGTTACGATTGTCATTCATCCATGGACCATTATGAACCTACCTGAACGACTGGAGGATTACACAGATATAAGGCCACATGGGAATATAAAAGAAAGTACTATGATTTAATGTTGAAAATCACATTCATCGTGATATCGGAATCACAATTGAGTATCGAGTCTATTTATTAATATTGACATCGAGTTTGAAATTTCAGCACTAAGTAGAAGAAAGCTTGGCCTGATGCAACCCACGAATCCAATATAACGTCTAAAAGTAAGTGCCGTTTCACAGGGTTGCTCAAAGTGCCAAGTCCCAATTTGAAAACTACCTAAAATGAACTTCAGAGATTTTTACCACAGGGCTGAGTGGCACGGACTTTCAAATACATATGACAATTTTAATAATACATTGAATTTCTATAGCAGCTTTACCGTTACCAAGCAGCCGTAATGTCAGCAAAGGCACAATAGTTTTGATTAGACTAATAACAACACCTTTAGTTTGTTAAATGAAAGTTTAATCTGTGTAAAAATGTGTTAGTTGAGCGTAAATTGTTTCTGCATTTTGGATGTTTTTTTGGGTTTTTTTTTTCTGTTATAGACCTCACCACTACTTCCTGTGTTTTTGTACTTTTATTCAATAGTCGAATGTAACAAAGCAAGTAGTAAAGTACTATATTTAAGTACAAATTTTAGGTTTCTGTACTTTACTTAAGTACATTTTAAAGTGGATACTTTTTACTTTTACTTCCTGAGAGCAGAGGAAGTAAAAGGCTGAGGGTTTAATTTAATCATGTTCATAGTTTGAGCAAACACAAAATATACAAATAAAAACAGCTAGAAAAAAAATCCCCAAAAACTATTGATTCAATTGCTTCTCAAAATTCAGCACAAATCTTTACCAAATCACTACATTTGAATCCTTACTAGATCTCAAAATCTATGTGAAATAGTTTTACTTTTCACTCTTGAAGTACATTTTTAAACGGATATGTAGCATTAATACTTTTACTTCAGTAGATGTGTTTCATACTTTTTCTCTTCATACACACTTTAACAGTGCTTGAGTCCATGGAGATGTTATTTCTTTGCTTATGCTGTTTCACTGTATGCCATTAAACTTACCTATCTCCATGGAGACAAGCAAGTGACGCCACCATAGGCCAAGTTACAGTTCAGATCTGTGGAGAGGCATACCTGCTCACTGTAAGAATTCATGTTTTTCAAGGGCTTTCTTTAGCCCTAAACACCAGAAAAGTAAAATAGTGCACCACTGAGTAAGCAGTATGCTATAAATTAATGTAAACAAAAATTAGCAAACTACTGTAAAAGTACTGCTAATGAAGGGAGTCACTATTTTGGTTGGTTGTAGGTCTTCTCCATAGAGGCTATAAAGAAGTGGACTAAGGGAGTGTGATTCACCCATAGCATTTGGCTCCAGTTAAATAATGTTCAATGAGGCTGGCAGCTCTATATTTGCATCGATGAGTATCATAGCAACCAAAGAACCAATCCCGAGCAAGGCTGTTGAAGGTAACGCTGCATCCAGCCCGCCCCGAAAGAGAAGGGCAACTGTTTTTCAATATAAAGTGAAGTGCGCCCATGCTCATTCCTATTTGGAACACGACGGATCGCAGGTTAGCTTTGTCCATTTATATAAACTATGGTGTGAATGATTTGGGAATAATATGTAATAATTATAGGACTCAGTTCAAAGTTTACATTCTAAACATTGTTAAGGCCTGGCTCGTGTGACCGCAACAAAGGAAGGGGGCAGACACTACGGAAAAGGTCTTCTCCTGGAGTGTTTATTCGGAAAGTTACAATAATTATGTGCATAAAGTGTGTTGAGGCGATTGGCTGATGGTGTTGCCAGGTGAAGTCGAGCCAAAGGAGCAGCAACGGGCATAGGTCTCTTTTATAGACGGGTTGATGTGCTGGACCCTAGTGGAACCAGGTCACCTTCAAAATCACATTATTATTCTCATTATTAATAATAATAATAATAGTAATAAAAAAAACAAGACAAAAACATGGCACAACATGTCCAGGAGAATTGACAAAATAGATTGAATTGACGAGCTAATGCAAGAATCACATTTCAAAATATGTTTGTGCAAATTTAAACTAGAAGGTTAGCAAGATATTTTGTTGGTTGTGGAGGAAATTATGGTACTTCAAAAACTCCTTTGCGATTTGCTAATTGCATCCGTTCAATTTGTGATTTAACTGTGATTCTTCTTGTGATCCTAACTTCTGCATGTAATGGTAGACGTGATTCTTAAACCAATCGCGTAGGCTTACTTCTTACTATAAATCAGGGGTCGGGAACCTTTTTAGCCGAGAGAGACAAAAAAGAGTCACATATTTTAAAATGTATTTCCGTGAGAGCCATACAATATTTTTTAACTCTGAAAACAACTAAATGTGTAAATTTTTAAACAAGACCAACAATTTTAGAGTATAAGAAGTCTCTGAATGTATTGTTAATATTTTTTTTTAATAACTGTGGGAGCCAAGTTTTGGTATATGTATAAGCTACACTTGTTTTATTGCATTAATGTTGATTTTGGAAAATATCTTAGGATTGTCATTATTGAAGTTTTATGTAAATATGTTACTCTCACTTTAGGAGCGATAGCGTGCACGAGGGAAAACCGCACGCGCTGTGAGAACGTGTCAGTTGAGGCAGTGCATAAAGACAGAGCCAAATGGTTTTCTTACCATAGTATTGTTTATTTTTGAGAATTACTTGATTTGATTAATTCTGTATTTATGTATAATGTATTCATTGTTTATTGCGTTAACAAATGTCAGCTAAGATTTATCTGAGAGCCAGATGCAGTCATCAAAAGAGCCATGTCTGGCTCGCGAGCCATAGGTTCCCAACCCCTGCTAAAAATCAAAGAGTAGAAAATTTTCTTCACGTGAGCCTGATCTCACCTCTCTATACGGCACCGACGTGTACAGCTATACGTCCACTCCTACTTGATCCCATATTGTTCCTTCTCCGCGTTACTCTGTAATTCATCCTAGTTTTCCGATATCCTTCCGAGACCCACGTTAGCTTCTAGCTCCTGAAACATGTTAATTGATTTTCCTGACTGACTGGTAGGAAGGGCTTCACAGCGCAAGAGAAGTCCTCGTGGTTGTTCCATATCTCTCAAATTCCCAAATGGAGGTAAAGAAAAACACGGCAACAAAATAAAGCCAAAATCAATGGGGTTTATTTGAGAGAGCTAGCTTCACAGTGCGTTAGCCTCGGGTTAGCTTCCCACAGTGGATTGCGATAGTTGCTCCGTTGCCCTGTTGACGCCCCGGAGCAGTTGGGAGCCCATTTGAAGTGTCTCACATATGGGTCTGAACAGCGATCAGTGCTGGTGTGTGTAGCCTCCGAGGGCACTCTCTCTCACTCTCTTAGCTCTTTGGTTGTGTGAGTTCTGTCAAGTGCCCATATATTTCATCTGAGTGTTTTCAAAGTGTGTACATTAAAGCGCACTAGAGTTTGAAGCAGTTTTAAGTCTCTTGTCTTCTGAGGGATCTATATTATTGCCACAGTAAGTTCAATTATGTTTAATGTAGCGACACAGCCTATTGACTGAGTTCTGCAGTGTTGAAATCCTTAAGTGGGTGTATCTTTACAGTCTAGAAGGAAAATGAGGAATTCCTTAACGATGGGAATTTATGTAAGGACTCATTCAATTATTAAAGCCCCACTGTTCAACTTTTTAGCCAAAAAAACAACAATAGCTGCATTTGATAGGGTGATTTGGATCAGTGAATCTTGATCAGGTCGTGGTTTGGTCTAGAAATCCAGAAGTATTAACAAAATAGATTGAAATAGAGTGGTGGGAAGTAATGTACACGCAGTAAAGCAATTTTCTTACATTCATTTGACACTTTTTACTTTCATTTCACTACATTTGAGAGCAGTATCTGGACTTTCTACTCCACTATATGTTTTAACTGCACTGGAAGTAAAAAGTACAGTTCAAACTTCGGCTTTAAGCAAACAAAAATAGACAAAAATCATGAGAAAAATTAAGAAATTGATTTGTATTGCTGCTGTTGGCAAAAATCTGCATCACATTTTTATCAGTATGACTGCATTAACAAACACTTGTGTGCAATACATTTGCATTTTACTCTTTAAATACATTTATAAATGGTGTAAGGCAGTGGTCCCCAACCTTTTTTGCACCACGGACCAGAATAATGTAGGTTTTATTTTCACGGACCAGCCTTCTACGCGTGGCAGATAAATATGGCACTTTTGTATAACACCATGCTGATAAGAAGAAGACCCCCTCACAAACACATACATGAAGAGACCCTATAAAAACTGTCAACAGGCACATCTCAGGACTCTCTTCTATCCCTTCCGTAGAGTACGCTGCTTCATTGTTCACTTTACCTGTCTCAAGCTCATTAAACCCTTCTGACTTTATGTTTCAGTCTCTTTGTCCTCTTTGACGCTTACACCACAAACATTCTTACAATGGATGTTTTATTACATTCACTTAAGTGCAGTTTTTCATGTGATACTTTTACTTAAGCAACGTTTTACCTGTGTATCTGTACTTGAGTGCTTCATCCACCAGTGCTGAAATATGAAGTGACAAACTAACACAAGAACCCCATTTCAGAACATGTTTGTGCAGATCTAAACTACAGGGTTAGCAGTTTTATGCAGAATAAAATAAGATATTTTATGGAAGGAATTATGGTACTTCAAAAATTGCAGCCTTTGCATTTTGCTGATTACGTTCATTCAAACTGCAGTTTCAGTTTGATTGCAATTAATCTCACTTACCTAGTAATTATTATAAAGTACATAAAGACAAAGCTATTGCACCTTGATTACTTAAACCAGCCTTTGTCATTGAGTCAAACATATCACATGGCTTTGGGGTGTGCTCCTCTCTTTATCTCGCTTTTATTATTTCTTCTGAGGGTTGCCAGATACTTCAGCCTTCTCCCACTGTCCCCCTGGGTTAACGAATCCTCAGATGGCCCCTGTGCTGGTGATGGACTGGCTTCATAAACAGCTCACAACCCACAAAACATCTTCTACGCTCACCACTTCTACCACTGTAATCCACTTTACTATATCAAATCAGCGCTCGAGATCCCTGTTACGCAGCTAACGTGTCGGGCTTATGGTTTTTGAAATCAGAGCCGAGAGAGGGAGAGAGTTAGCCCGTGGTTGTAGTTTAAAGTGAAGTTGAATAGCTGCAGGTCACTGAGCAATAATAGGAGTTATCAAGCCAGTGCCAGCGGATGGGTAACACAGTGGATTTATGAAGGGCCTGGGAGGATGACTCGCAGCACAACACACTGTTCGTCACCTGGACAGGACTGAAGCGAAAGAAGATGAATAATACGATAGATAGTTCATTAAGAAGACTGGCCAGTGATAAGGGATTTAGCATAAAGAGGGCATATTGTGCAAAATTGACTTTTAGGAGCTTTCTGAAGAGGTTTTCGATGTCATCCATGCATGTTTGGATAATTTAGCGGTCTCCCCCGGTTAGTATTCGAACCCTCTTTTTCGGTTAGCAGTATGATTCTGTCCCAGGCTCATTCCACAAGCCATGCTCCCACACGACAATGCTCCATAAATGTACAAAATGATACAGGACTTCACAAACCTGATGTGATGTCTGCTGATTGTGTCGTGATAACACTCTGAAGGGGAAGTGACTTAGCACACGGAGAGCAAGGAGAGGGGATACTCAGAGCATACAAAAATAATACTTTGTTTTTGGTGAATATAGCATTTTCAAAACAATAAAAGGTAACGTGGTGATCTAAATGAGTAATGTGTTACAACCCAACGGTCAAGAGTCGCAACAAATGTAGAGACCGACAAACAGCAACTTTCAAAGCTGCTGCTGTGAATTCTTTCAGTCCGTCGCAGTTCCCTACCCCAGTATCTTTGAGGTGGGGAAGGGTGGGGCAATGGATGTCAATTACGGTGCCTCAGTTGTGATGCGGAGGCCAACCCATAACCCACGGGACCTGTAGTCAACCTGCAGGTTCTGGCGGGTCAGAACAGTCGATGAAGAAAAATACATTTGGGTCGGGTCAAAAACGCTCCTCCGCTTTACCTTAATGTGGCATAAACATCAGCATAGTAAGCCTTAACTAAAAGATGTTCTGTAACTCTGATCAACAAAAAGGGGCACAGGACTTGTGTATTTACATGTTTTTTACCTTCGGTGTTCTGTGCGGACAGAGCAGCCATGTTGTCAACACAGTAACAGCTACGGGAAATAACAGAGATGTAGCTTAGCACATTACTGCTGTGGAGACACTCTTGTGTAGAAAAGTCCTTTATTAAGAAATGGACCAGCCTACACATTTTGACTAAGTGTAAAATAATGGTCGACCTGGGTGGTAGGTGGAGTCATGTGACCACATGTGACCCAAGATGTATATATATGTATGTATATATATATATATATATATATATATATATATATATATATATATATATATATATATATATATATATATACACACACACACACACACACACACACACACATATCTGACTGTTCACGAGTAGATTTTCATGACTTTTCCCTATAGGCTTTTCAAAAAGAAATTTGAAATCTTGCACGGGCTGATCAGTAATTAATGATGACAAAACCTATATTTTTTTAAATTTAAAATGTATTTCTGAAACTTTATAAATCAGTATGTTATTAAAACACTTTCCAAATCTTGTGTTTTAAACATGCTTTTTGGTCTAAAACAACTGTATTATGGATATTAGTTACCACAGAGCTGGTTGTCTTTAAACTCATTTGAATTTCTATTGAAGTCTATGTGATCATAGGTCAGACAATAGTGTGATCTGGGCTCTTTAAAGCACATTGTGAGTGTTGCGTTCACTCTGGTACCTGTTTGATGATGCTGTGGATGTTGGACAGTGGTAAGTGACCATTATTGCTCTTAAAAAGTCCATCACATCCATGTCCAACATTTCAAAAACCATTCCTTTTCCGTAGGGAGTGAAAAAGTCCTCATGGAACTTTACGATGTTTTTCTGGTCCATCCCTTCATCCATGAGCCGACGCAGTATAGAGACCTGAACAGACAAGAAAGAAAACAACATGTTTACATATTTAAGCACCAATATGACCATATGTACTACTCCATCAAACCAAGTAATCAGTAAAAATACATGAAAACCTGTTGTATGTACTTTAAATAGTGTCACAATTGGGGCTTAGCTCCTTCTCCGTGTCCTGCTCATGAAAAGGAAGTTTGACGGCTACAAACTCCGAGGTAGACGAGGAAACTACATTAGAACAGCTCAGAAAATAGTGTAATACAAGCCCTTTAAGATGGTGCAGTCCCAGTTATTACCCAACCAATGCCACTTACTTACTGTTGTGACAATACAGGGGCAAACATTATGTCTCTGTAAAGTCGGATCACTTGTTCCATGTCACATAACAGCAGTGCGATCAACTGCTAAGAAGCTGTCCCCACAAGATCATCTTAACAACAGGGCATAGCTGCTTTGAAATTCAAATCCAGGTTATAAATACGGCTCTTACATTGTGCTGTACACTGAAGCCTCTTGTACCAAACGTGAGGAAAAACCAGGGGACTGAGAGATTACAGTTAATGATATGTTCTGCTCTTATGTTTTCATATTCATTATGATGTGAAATAAGACCAAGGGATTCCTAGAAAAGATCAAAATTGAAATTTGGACCATAAAGAAAGTTTATTTTTACACATGATTTGCATGCATGGTTGTTGTTGTTTTTTTTTATGGGACACGCGCAATATAAGTATACAGTATCATGTTTAATGATGGAGTAAAATTCTCACCTCCGAACCAAGAGGCTCCCAAATGCAGTTTGTATGTTCTGCCTCTGTCTTGGTGGGGTTTCTTTTCGGCACTTCCATCAACAACCACATGTACAGTTGGCTAATCCTCCAGCTAAGTTCTCCTGACTTGGGTCTGGAGCATAGACTGTATGTATAAATGGACATAGCTAACCCTCTAGCCGCCACATTTCCAATAAGAAGTGAGCTTGGGTGCAGTACTGGCTCTATCGATTCTGGCTCCAATTCACTTTCTATTGAAAAACTGTGGCCCCTCTCTCTGTAACTGCTACTGTCAGACTTGTCATTTTGGTTTTAAAATGTTCGTATTAACCCGCTCTACAAAATGCAGGTATTTTTATTTCGCTATTGTGTCCGTAAGTCAAGATATGAACAAATCAGGCACCTTCTTTTCCCGAGGTGGCCTGTTCCCTGCCAAACCAGCGGTGTGGGTCGGAAGGGGCGTTACCGTCAACAGCCTCACGCAAGATTGGCTTCAAATTGGCCCCTATGACTGCTAGCCTCGATGAGCTTCATTTGATTTGATCTCTATTATATCTCTATTATATATCGTGGTCACGAGACAATATCACATTCCCACACAATATTATCTTGAGGGAACGACTTAATTATAATGAGGGATATTTTTTAAGTTAAATATCTCGTGTGCTCGTGAAAATATATGTATAGAAATGATTATGTTCCCTCAAAAATATCTCTTTCCCTCAAGATATTATATATTTTTTATTTTGTAAATATTATTCTTCTTGTTTCCGTCGTCTGCAGGGCTCCATAGATCTTCGATATATAACATGAAAATAAAAATGTGCTCCACAAATGTGCCGTATTAATCTTATGTCTTAAATTCAGAGGTGATGACCAGTTTTCATTTCATGTGGATAGGCCTAGTAATTACAGAGATATTCATAAACCTGTTCATAAATCATGCACTGTATTAAAAATGTGAAAAACAGTTCATTTTAAACAGTTTACAGTGGTCCAAATGTCTTCACTCACTCACTTACCTTAACCACTTTGAAAATCCTAATTATTCACTGTGATTGAAAACATTCAGAGGCCAAAGTAGAGTTTACAAACATTAGCATGCTAATGATGAATTTCCTGTTTTGCAGAGACAAAAACACTCTATAATTAGGTGCAGAAACCTTAAATCAGTCTCATTTTTAAGTGATTTAAAGCTCACAAGAGTCCATTTTGTGTATTATAGGTCTTTAAATTATAATGGTTCAAAGCATTCTGTAAAGCTGTGATGTAATGTGAACATAATGTGAATTACATGTTATAAAATACCGGCTTCTAATTTACATTCATGTATGCTATTTTCCACATTGTTTACATGTGTTACAAGAGTCACCATCCATTTTACATTTCTGTTTCGTTTTCCCTCACAAAGGTCCATTGACTTCTTTTAATCCAGTGTGTTTTGTCTGTAAATGGGGTGTTGCTGTGCATGACAGGGTGCACCTGTCTGCTCATAGATTCATGACACCTTTAGACGCAGAGTATTTATGAACTAGTGGATTTTTCCTTAGTCCATTAATCCGCTGGTGAACATGGCTTTATGCTCCATGCTTTTGTCTGATAACAGCACATATGGCTCTCATCACAAAGGCATGAACCGAGTCTGAGGAAGTGTGTTTACTCAGGTCACTAATGACTTGGTTGGATTATGTCTGATTGAATTGCTATAGAAACCCCCACATATGAATAAATGCATGGTTAGTAGAGTGCCATACTGTGGAAAAGTTTCATAGTTCACAGCAGAAGACAAAATTGAATCTGTCAACTGGACAAATTGTTGTAGAAGTGAAAAAGTTTCACTGCTCATCCAAGCCGCTTCTTCAGTTCTGATCAGACTGCTAGTGGACACTGCTTTATATCTATCTGAAGGGACTATTTATCTGAGGATTGTCTTTCTTAACAAAAATAACGTCTTTAACCCCCCTCTCAAATCATTTATTTTCTCTTGCTAAGATCTGAACCTCACTTCTTCACTATCTTCAGAGGAGTGGTTAGTGGCTTTGAGATGGAGATGTACAGCAGACTGAGGTCCAGAAGAGCTCTCATGTCGGTGTTAGTCCCTTCAAACAGATATAAGGCAGTGTCCACCGGTAATCTGACCAGGACTGAAGAAGGGGCTTGGATGAGCAGCGAAATGTCTTCACGTCTACAACGATTTGTCCAGTTGACAGATTTAAACTTCGTCTTTTGCTACGGATCAGATCTGGATGACGGAGGGATTACACAGACATTTTCATAGTGTCTCTGCTTCAGCTCAACTGTATACATTAATGCGTCTAACTATACTACTGTACTGTTACTTCTTACTTCTCATGTTGTTCAAACTGTATAACACATGGCCAACAAATTCAGAATGATCTCTCTGTATTTTTTTTATACAGATTGATCTCAGTCTGGTCCCACGTCCTCTGTTAGGTCTCAAGCCCAGCCAAACGTGACCGTCCAATCAGATTTGTTCATTTCAGTGAGGCGTGAGAAACAAAGGAGCTCTTTCTTTCACATTTCTTTCACCTCAGATTCACAGAGTTTAGTGCTTTGATCACTGATTCTGCAGAAATCCGCCATGTTTTTCAATCCTCTGTCATATATATATATTTTTTTTTCCTTTATTTTTTTTGCTACAGACACGTGTCCACCTGTCAATCACGCTCATTTGCAAATGGAGAGATTCACCAGACTCACATCTTCAGGAAGTATCAAAGAAGTGTATATTCTGCGTATGAAATTAGTGCGGCCTACGCTGAAAATAGATGACAGGTGTAAAGTCTTTGTGCAGGTGAGACTGATGCTTTTTTTATACATATGGTGTTTGATTGTAATGTAATCTTCATTCGTGAAAAAGACACACTATCTGCAGCCGTGACTCATATTCCACAGAACTAGATCGTTTCACCGCAGCAACTGTCCATCAAACCGCTTCCACGCGTCAGTCTTACGTCCTTAGAAAATCCTGACCGCTGTCTGAGGGCTGCTGTTGAAACTTTCCCCTGAGTTGCCCACGCGTCTCTGGGGCCGTTCATGCGCCTACACATTCACAATCAGCGCTGTGTAAAGCAGTAATAATAATAATAATAATAAAAAGTTCCATACGTTGGGGAAATTGCGGCTGGTTTTATGGTTGGATTTGTTAAATACAATAAATTTCAAATAATCAAATTACTTTTTATTTGTAATGGTGGTGCAAAAAAAAAAAAAAAAAAAAAAAAAAATTGTATACTTAATAGCTAAATAAATACTGTAATGTACTGGTCTACCAATACATATCTAAATAAATAAACAAATTGAATCAGTGTTCTCTCAAAGGCCTGGTGGTCGCTCACAGCATTGCAGCATTGATTATATATTATGTCCATAGAGGATAAGGATGGAGCACGTATATATCGCGGCAACAGGGGGATGTCTGGAGATGAGCCGTGTGGTATTTTGTGTGTGAAAATGTCTTGATTTAGCAGTGTCTGGAGGGTTGAACCAGAACGTTACATCACAGCATCGTGCCCTCAGCCTTTGGTCATTTCATTACCCTGTTCACCGGGACCTCTGCTGACCTCACAGAGCCGAGCCGCGCCAATGGTAAATGTTTAGTCATGTCCAATACTTAGATCATCAAACAGCAGCCAGAGCCCCAAAGAAAAGCACTTCATTAAAATTTAAGGCGCTGTGGGGAGGGTCTAAAGACAGGGGGCACACTGGGACAGTTATCCATTTGCTTATTTCCTATGAATGTTGGTTAATCTGCTTGACTGCTGTGGACCAATTGCTGTTTCACAGTTTCATTTTCTAACTTTTTGCCACAGGGATCAAACCTCTGACCTTTGGGTTGATGGGCAAACACTCCACCACTGCACTGACTGTATCAGGGCCAAGTGCATTGGTCTTGACTTTGTTGTTTTGACACATTTAAACCACAGTATTTACATGAAGTGTTTTGTCTGAACCCAATTTTTCCGGGCGATTACTGCAAGGTGAATCAGAAGTCACTCTCCATATTCATGTGAGGTGATGGATTATGTGTCTCACACCTGGTGGCTGTGTGCTCCTTCACAATGATGAACAGCTGAGTGACACTTGACTTGTAGATGAGTTCTTCCACTGTTTGTTCACCATCTCGGCTGATGAAGAGGCTAAGCCATCTAGCTTCGAGTCTCTATAGACACTTCCCAACACACCCCGGCAACAAGAAAATGCAAATTATAGATTGGTTGAGCACAATTCAATTTATTTTTGTATTGCCCAAAATCACAACAACAGTGCCCTCACAGCCACAGGGATTAAAAAAATTGTCAATTTAAAGGTGCTGTACATGATTTTACTGACTGAAAATCTTGAAAAACAGAACTAGTTCAAGTAGAAGTACTGTACATCATAGTGGTCCAAAAATTACTCAAGTAAGAGTAAAAGAAGTATTTTGGAAAAGTACAAGCACAAAATAGCTGCCTTCCTGCATATGACCACAGCATTATCATTATATGTTC